>NC_135487.1:91968250-92051827 GCF_052094955.1 Ictidomys tridecemlineatus
CTCAGCAAATACTTTTTCACCAATCTCGATGATACTTTCCAGGAACGATCAGTACACCAATTCCACTTGGCTCACCAAATTGTGTTCTTCTAGGTTAAACCGTTCGTTTGTAGTAACCGTTTTCATTTTGAGGTTTTACTTTCTTTTCTCCTATAAAGATACATGTATTTGGAACTCTAAATCAAACATGGTTTGTGCTAGCTCTTTGAAAATGACAAAATATAGCAGTTTCAAGTTCTATCTCTATGGTTTCTTTGCTGTTGATGTAGCCCTAAGCAGAGACTAGCGAGAATCACTTTCATGGAAAGGGGTTTCCATGCTTCCAAAAACTACAAGTTGCCTGAAATGTCAGAAAACACTTTTTCACCCAATCTCGATGATACTTTCAGGGAACAATCAGTACTCAAATCCCACTTGGCTCACCAAATTGTGTTCTTCTAGGTTAAACCGTTCGTTTGTAGTAACCATTTTCATTTTGAGGTTTCACTCTCTTTTCTTCTATACGGATACATGTATTTGGAACTCTAAATCAAACACAGTTTGTGCTAGGTCTTTGAAACTTGACACAATAAAGCAGTATCAAGTTCTATCTCTATGGTGTGTTTGCTGTTGATGTAGCCCTAAGCAGAGACTGGGGAGAATCACTTTCATGGAAAGGGGTTGCCAAGCTTCCAAAAAACTACGAGTTGATTGAAATCTCAGTAAACACTTTTTAACCCAATCTTGATGATACTTTCAGGGAAATATCAGTACACCAATCCCACTTTTCTCACGAAATTTCGTTCCTCTAGGTTAATCCGTTCGTTTGCAGTAAGCGTTTTCATTTTGAGGTTTCACTCTGTTTTCTCCTATACGGATACATGTATTTGGAACTCTACATCAAACACGGTTTGTGCTAGCTCATTGAAATTTGACACAATAATGCAGTTTTAAGTTCTTTCTCTATGGTTTGTTTGCCGTTGATGTAGCCTTAAGCAGAGACTGGCGAGAATCACTTACATAGAAAGGGATTGCCAAGCTTCCAAAAAATTACGAGTTTCCTGAAATCTCAGCAAACACTTTTTCACCTAATCTTGATGATACTTACAGGGAATGATCAGTACACCAATTCCACTTGGGTCACCAAATTTCGTTCTTCTAGGTTAAACCGTTCGTTTGCAGTAAGCGTTTAAACTTTGAGGTTTTACTCTGTTTTCTCCTATACGGATACATGTATTTGGAACTCTAAATCAAACACGGTTTGTGCTAGCTCTTTGAAACGTGACACAATAAAGCAGTTTCAAGTTCTATCTCTATGGTTTATTTGCTGTTGATGTAGCCCTAAGCAGAGACTTGCGAGAATCACTTTCATGGAAAGGGGTTCCAAGATTCCAAAAAACTAAGAGTGACCTGAAATCTCAGCACTTTTTCACCCAATCTTGATGATACTTTCAGGGAATGATCAGTACACCAATCCCACATGGCTCACCAAATTTTGTTCTTCAAGGTTAAACCATTCGTTTGCAGTAACCGTTTTCATTTTGAGGTTTCACTCTGTTTTCTCCTATACAGATACATGTATTTGGAACTCTAAATCAAACACGGTTTGTGCTAGCTCTTTGAAACTTGACACAATAAAGCAGTTTCCAGTTCTTTCTCTATGGTTTGTTTGCTATTGATGTAGCCCTAAGCAGAGACTGGCGAGAATCACTTTCATGGAAAGCGGATGCCAAGCTTCGAAAAAATACTAGTTGCCTGATATCTCAGCAAACACTTTTTAACCCAATATTGATGATACTTTCAGGGAATGATCAGTACACCAATCCGACTTTGCTCACCAAATTTCGTTCTTCTAGGTTAAACCGTTCGTTTGTAGTAACCGTTTTCATTGTGAGGTTTCACTCTGTTTTCTCCTATACGGATACATGTATTTGGAACTCTAAAGCAAACACGGTTTGTGCTAGCTGTTTGAAACTTGACACAATAAAGCAGTTTCAAGTTCTATCTCTATGGTTTCTTTGCTGTTGATGTAGCCCTAAGCAGAGACTGGCGAAAATCACTTTCATGGAAAGGGGTTGCCCAGCTTTCAAAAAACACGAGTTGCCTGAAATCTCAGCAAACACTTTTTCACCCAATCTCGATGATACTTTCAGGGAACAATCAGTACACGAATCCCTCTTGGGTCACCAAATTTCTTTCTTCTAGGTTAAACCGTTCGTTTGCAGTAACCGTTTTCATTTTGAGGTTTCACTCTCTTTTCTGCTATTCAAATACATGTATTTAGAACTCTAAATCAAACATGGTTTGTGCTAGCTCTTTGAACCTTAACACAATAAAGCAGTTTCAAATTCTATCTCTATGTTGTGTTTGCTGTTGATGTTGCCCTAAGCAGAGACTGGCGAGAATCACTTTCATGGAAAGTGGTTGCCAAGCTTCCAAAAAACTACGAGTTGCTTGAAATCTCAGCAAACACTTTTTTACCCAATCTTGATGATACTTTCAGGGAATGATCAGGACACCAATCCCACTTGGCTCACCAAATTTCATTCTTCTAGGTTAAACCGATCGTTTAGAGTAACTGTTTTCATTTTGAGGTTTCACTCTGTTTTCTTCTATATGGATACATGTATTTGGAACTCTAAATCAAACACGATTTGTGCAAGTTTTTGAAACTTGACACAATAAAGCAGTTTCAAGTTCTATCTCTATGGTTTGTTTGCTGTTGATGTAGCCCTAAGCAGAGATTGGCAAGAATCACTTTCATCAATAGGGGTGTCCAAGCTTCCAAAAAACTACGAGTTGCCTGAAATCTCAGCAAACACTTTTTCACCCAATCTCGATGATACATTCAGGGAACGATCAATTCACCAGTCCCACTTGGCTCACCAAATTTCGTTCTTCTTGGTTAAACCGTTCGTGTGCAGTAACTGTTTTCATCTTAAGGTTTCACTCTGTTTTCTCCTATACGGATACATGTATTTGGAACTCTAAATCAAGCACGGTTTGTGCTAGCTCTTTAAAACTTGACACAATAAAGCAGTTTTAAGTTCTATTTCTATGGTTTGTTTGCTGTTGATATAGCCCTAAGCAGAGACTGGCGAGAGTCACTTTCATGGAAAGGGGTTGACAAGCTTCCAAAAAACTACGAGTTGCCTGAAATCTCAGCAAACACTTTTTCACCATATCTCGATGATACTTTCAGGGAATGATCAGTACACCAATCCAACTTGGCTTACCAAATTTTGTTCTTCTAGGTTAAACCGTTCATTTGCAGTAACCGTTTTCATTTTGAGGTTTCACTCTGTTTTC
The DNA here is from genome assembly GCF_052094955.1 of Ictidomys tridecemlineatus. Classification (NCBI taxonomy): domain Eukaryota; kingdom Metazoa; phylum Chordata; class Mammalia; order Rodentia; family Sciuridae; genus Ictidomys; species Ictidomys tridecemlineatus. The sequence goes on from NC_135487.1 coordinate 91,971,539, forward strand.
TCCTATACGGATACATGTATTTGGAACTCTAAATCAAACACGGTCTGTGCTAGCTCTTTGAAACTTGACACAATAAAGCAGTTTCAAGGTCTATCTCCATGGTTGTTTGCTGTTGATGTACTTCTAAGCAGAGACTGGGGAGAATCACTTTTATGGAAAGGGGTGGCCAAGCTTCCGAAAAACTACGTGTTGTCTGAAATCTCAGCAAACACTTTTTCACCCAATCTTGATGATACTTTCAGGGAATGATAAGTCCACCAATCCCACTTGGTCCACCAATTTTCGTTCTTCTAGGTTAAACCGTTCTTTTGCAGTAGGCGTTTTCATTTTTAGGTTTCACTCTGTTTTCTCCTATAAGGATACACATATTTGGAACTCTAAATTAAACACGGTTTGTGCTACCTCTTTGAAACTTGACCCAATAAAGCAGTTTCAAGTTCTATCTCTATGGTTTCTTTGTGTTGATGTAGCCCTAAGCAGAGACTGGCGAGAATCATTTTCATGGAAAGGGTTTGCCAATCTTTCAAAAAACTACGAGTTGCCTTATATCTCAGCAAACACTTTTAGACCCAATCTTCATGATACTATCAGGGAATAATCAGTACACAAACCTGACTTGGCTCACCAAATTTCTTTCTTCTAGGTTAAACCATTCGTTTGCAGTAACCATTTTCATTTTGAGGTTTCACTCTGTTTTCTCCTATACGAATACATGTATTTGGAACTCTAAATCAAACACGGTTTGTGCTAGCTCTTTGAAACTTGACACAATAAAGCAGTTTCAAGTTCTGTCTTTATGGTTTGTATTCTGTTGATGTAGCCCTAAGCAGAGACTGGCGAGAATCACTTTCATATAAAGGGGTTGCCCAGCTACCAAAAAACACGAGTTGCCTGAAATCTCAGCAAACATTTTTTCACCCAATCTCGATGATACTTTCCGGGAATGATCAGTACACCAATCCCAATTGGCTCACCAAATTTCGTTCTTCTAGGTTAAACCGTTCGTTTGTAGTAACCGTTTTCATTTTGAGGTTTAGTCTCCTTTCTCCTATACAGATACATGTATATGGAACTCTAAATCAAACACGGTTTGTGCTAGCTCTTTGAAACTTGACACAATAAAGCAGTTTCAAGTTCTATCTCTATGGTTTGTTTGCTGTTGATGTAGCACTAAGCAGAGACTGGTGAGAATCACTTTCATGGAAAGGGGTTGCCAAGCTTCAAAAAAATTACGAGAAGCCTGAAATCTCAGCAAATACTTTTTCACCCAATCTCGATGATACTTTCCAGGAACGATCAGTACACCAATTCCACTTGGCTCACCAAATTGTGTTCTTCTAGGTTAAACCGTTCGTTTGTAGTAACCGTTTTCATTTTGAGGTTTTACTTTCTTTTCTCCTATAAAGATACATGTATTTGGAACTCTAAATCAAACATGGTTTGTGCTAGCTCTTTGAAAATGACAAAATATAGCAGTTTCAAGTTCTATCTCTATGGTTTCTTTGCTGTTGATGTAGCCCTAAGCAGAGACTAGCGAGAATCACTTTCATGGAAAGGGGTTTCCATGCTTCCAAAAAACTACAAGTTGCCTGAAATGTCAGAAAACACTTTTTCACCCAATCTCGATGATACTTTCAGGGAACAATCAGTACTCAAATCCCACTTGGCTCACCAAATTGTGTTCTTCTAGGTTAAACCGTTCGTTTGTAGTAACCATTTTCATTTTGAGGTTTCACTCTCTTTTCTTCTATACGGATACATGTATTTGGAACTCTAAATCAAACACAGTTTGTGCTAGGTCTTTGAAACTTGACACAATAAAGCAGTATCAAGTTCTATCTCTATGGTGTGTTTGCTGTTGATGTAGCCCTAAGCAGAGACTGGGGAGAATCACTTTCATGGAAAGGGGTTGCCAAGCTTCCAAAAAACTACGAGTTGATTGAAATCTCAGTAAACACTTTTTAACCCAATCTTGATGATACTTTCAGGGAAATATCAGTACACCAATCCCACTTTTCTCACGAAATTTCGTTCCTCTAGGTTAATCCGTTCGTTTGCAGTAAGCGTTTTCATTTTGAGGTTTCACTCTGTTTTCTCCTATACGGATACATGTATTTGGAACTCTACATCAAACACGGTTTGTGCTAGCTCATTGAAATTTGACACAATAATGCAGTTTTAAGTTCTTTCTCTATGGTTTGTTTGCCGTTGATGTAGCCTTAAGCAGAGACTGGCGAGAATCACTTACATAGAAAGGGATTGCCAAGCTTCCAAAAAATTACGAGTTTCCTGAAATCTCAGCAAACACTTTTTCACCTAATCTTGATGATACTTTCAGGGAATGATCAGTACACCAATTCCACTTGGGTCACCAAATTTCGTTCTTCTAGGTTAAACCGTTCGTTTGCAGTAAGCGTTTAAACTTTGAGGTTTTACTCTGTTTTCTCCTATACGGATACATGTATTTGGAACTCTAAATCAAACACGGTTTGTGCTAGCTCTTTGAAACGTGACACAATAAAGCAGTTTCAAGTTCTATCTCTATGGTTTATTTGCTGTTGATGTAGCCCTAAGCAGAGACTTGCGAGAATCACTTTCATGGAAAGGGGTTCCAAGATTCCAAAAAACTAAGAGTGACCTGAAATCTCAGCACTTTTTCACCCAATCTTGATGATACTTTCAGGGAATGATCAGTACACCAATCCCACATGGCTCACCAAATTTTGTTCTTCAAGATTAAACCATTCGTTTGAAGTAACCGTTTTCATTTTGAGGTTTCACTCTGTTTTCTCCTATACAGATACATGTATTTGGAACTCTAAATCAAACACGGTTTGTGCTAGCTCTTTGAAACTTGGCACAAGAAATTAGTTTTATGTTCTCTCATTATGGTTGGTTTCTTATTGATGTATCCCCAATCAGAGACTTACGAAAATCCCTTTCATTGAAAGGGGTTTCCTACCTTTCAAAAAACCACGAGTTTCCTGAAATCTCAGCAAACATTTTTTCACCCAATCTTGATGATACTTTCAGGTAATGATCAGGACACCACTCCCACTTGGCTCACCAAATTTCGTTCTTTTAGGTTAAACCGTTCGTTTGCAGGAACCACTTTAATTTTCAGGTTTCAATCTGTTTTCTCCTATATGAATACATGTATTTGGATCTCTAAAACAAACACGGTTTGTGCTAGTTCTTTGAAACTTGGCACAAGAAAGTAGTGTCACTTTCTATCTTTATGCTTTGTTTACTTTTGATGTAGCCCCAATCAGAGACTGACGAAAATCTCTTTCATTGAAAGGGGTTTCCTAACTTCCAAAAACCACGAGTTTCCTGAAATCTCAGCAAACATTTTTTCAACCAATCTTGATGATACTTTCAGATAATGATCAGTACACCAATCCCACTTGGCTAACCAAATTTCGTTCTTCTAGTTTAAACAGTTTGTTTGCAGTAACAGTTTTCATTTTTAGGTTTCACTCTCTTTTCTTCAATACGGATAAATGCAGTTGGAACACTAAATCAAACATGGTTTGTGCTAGCTCTTTGAAACTTGGCACAAGAAAGTAAGTTCAAGTTGTATTTTTATGGTTTGTTTCCTATTGATGTAGCCCCAAGCAGAGACTTACGAAAATCACTTACATTGAAAGGGATTGCCAAACTTCAATAAAACTACGAGTTTCCTGAAAACTCAGCAAACATTTTTTCACCCAAACTTGATGATACTTTCAGGTAATGATCAGTACACCAGTCCCACTTGGCTCAACAACTTTCGTTCTTCTAGGTTAAACCGTTCATTTGCAGTAACCGTTTTCATTTTTAGGTTTCAATCTGTTTTCTCCTATATAGATACATGTATTTGGAACTCTAAAACAAACACGATTAGTGCTAGCTCTTTGAAACTTGGCACAAAAAAGTAGTTTCAAGTTCTATTTTTATGGTTTGTTTACTATTTATGTAGCCCCAATCAGAGAGTGATGAAAATCACTTTTATTGAAAGGGGTTGCCTACCTTCCAAAAAACCACGAGTTTCCTGAAATCTCAGCAAACACTTTTTCACCAAATCTTGATGATACTTTCAGGTAATGATCAGTACACCAATCCCACTTGGCTCACCAAATTTCGTTCTTTTAGATTAAACCGTTCGTTTGCAGTTACCGTTTTTATTTTTAGGTTTCACTCTGTTTTCTTCAATATGGATACATGCAGTTGGAACTCTAAATCAAACACTGTTTGGGCTAGCTCTTTGAAACTTGGCAGAAGAAAGTAGTTTCAAGTTGTATCTTTATGGTTTGTTTCCTATTGATGTAGCCCCAAGCAGAGAATGACGAAAATCACTTTCATTGAAAGGTGTTGCCAAGCTTCCATAAAACTACGAGTTTCCTAAAATCTCAGCAAACATTATTTCACCCAATCTTGATGATACTTTCAGGAAATTATCAGTACACCAATCCCACTTGGCTCACCAAATTTTGTTCTTCTAGGTTAAACCGATCGTTTGCAGTAACCGTTTTCATTTTTAGGTTTCAATTTGTTTTCTCCTATATGGATACATGTATTTGGAACTCTAAAACAAACACGGTTTGTTCTAGCTCTTTGAAACTTGGCACAAGAAAGTAGTTTCAAGTTCTATCTTTATGGTTTGTTTCCTATTGATGTAGTCCCAAGCAGAGACTGACGAACATCACTTTCATTGAAAGTGGTTGCTTACCTTTCAAAATCTACGAATCTCCTGAAATCTCAGCAAATGTTTTTTCACCCAATCTTGATGATACTTTCAGGTAATGATCAGGACACCAATCCCACTTGGCTCACCAAATTTTGTTCTTCTAGGTTAAACCGTTCGTTTGCAGTAACCGTCTTCATTTTTAGGTTCAATCTGTTTTTTCCTATATGGATACATGTATTTGGAACTCTAAAACAAACACAGTTTGTGCTAGCTCTTTGAAACTTGGCTCAAGAAAGTAGTTTCAACTTCTGTCTTTATGGTTTGTTTATTATTGATTTAGCCCCAATCAAAGACTGTTGAAAATCACTTTCATTGAAAGGGATGTCTACCTTCCAAAAAACCACGAGTTTCCTGAAATCTCAGCAAACAATTTTTCAGCCAATCTTGATGATACTTTCAGGTAATGATCAGTCCACCAATCCAACTTGGCTCACCAAATTTCGTTCTTCTATGTTAAACCGTTCGTTTGCAGTAACCATTTTCATTTTTAGATTTCACTCTGTTTTCTTCAATATGGATACATGCAGTTTGAACAATAAATCAAACACGGTTTGTTCTAGCCCTTTGAAACTTGGCACAATATAGTAGTTTTACGTTCTATCTCTATGCTTTGTTTCCTATTGATGTCGTCCCAAGCAGAGACTGACGAAAATCACTTTCATTGAAATGGATTGCCAAGCTTCCAAAAAACTACCAGTTTCCTTAAATCTCAGCAAATATTTTTTCACCCAATCTTGATGATACTTTCAGGTAATTATCAGTACACCAATCTCACTTGGCTCACCAAATTTCGTTCTTCTAGGTTAAACCGTTCTTTTGCAGTAACCCTTTTCATTTTTAGGTTTCACTCTGTTTTCTTCAATATGGATACATGCAGGTGAAAATCTAAATCAAACACAGTTTGTGCTAGCTCTTTAAAACTTGGCAAAATAAAGTAGTTTCAAGTTGAATATTTATGGTTTGTTTTTTATTGATGTAGCCCAAAGCAGAGACTGACGAAAATCACTGTAATTGAAAAGGGTTCCCTACATTTCAAAGAAATCCGAGTTTCCTGAAATCTCAGTAGACATTTTTTCACCCAATCTTGATGATACTTTCAGGTAAAGATCAGTACACCAATCCCACTTAACTCACCAAATTTCGTTCTTCTAGGTTAAACCGTTCGTTTGCAGTAACCGTTTTCATTTTGAGGTTTCACTCTGTTTTCTTCAATTTGGATACATGCAGTTGGAACTCTAAATCAAACACGAATTGTGCTAGCTCTTTAAAACTTGGCACAATAAAGTAGTTTCAAGTTCTATCTTTATGGTTTGTTTCCTATTGATGTAGCCCCAAAAAGAGACTGACGAAAATCACTTTCATTGAAAGGGGTTCAAAACATTCCAAAAAACTATGAGTTTCCTGAAATCTCAGCAAACATTTTTTTTACCCAATCTTAGTGATACTTTCATGTAATTATCAGTACACCAATCCCACTTGGCTCACCAAATTTCGTTCTTCTATGTTAAACTGTTCGTTTGCATTAACCATTTTCATTTTGAGGTTTCACTCTGTTTTCTACAATATGGATGCATGCAGGTGGAAATCTAAATCAAACACGATTTGTGCTAGCTCTTTGAACGTTGGCACACGAAAGTAGTTTCAAGTTCTGTCTTTATGGTTTGTTTCCTATTGATGTAGCCCCAATCAGAGACTGACGAAAATTACTTTCATTGAAAGGGGTTCCCAACTTTCCAAAAAACTACGAGTTTTCTGAAATCTCAGCAAATATTCTTTTACCCAATCTTGATGATACTTTCAGGTAATGATGAGTAAACCAATCCCACTTGGCTCACCAAATTTCCTTCTTCTATGTTAAACCGTTTCTTTGCAGTAATCATTTACATTATTTGGTTTCACTCTGTTTTCTTCAATATGGATACATGCAGTTGGAACTCTAAATCAAACATGGTTTGTACTAGCTCTTTGAACCTTGACACAATATAGTAGTTTCAATTTCTGTATTTATGGTTTGTTTCGTATTTATGTAGCCCCATGCAGAGACTGACTACAATCACTTTCATTATAGAGGTTCCCAAATTTCCAAAACACTATGAGTTTCCTGAAATCTCAGCAAACATTTTTTTCACCCAATCTTGATGATACTTTCAGGTAATGCTAAGTACACCAATTCCACTTGGCTCACCAAATTTCTTTCTTCTAGGTTAAACCTTTCGTTTGCAGTAACCATTTTCATTTTTAGGTTTCACTCTGTTTTCTTCAATATGGATGCATGCAGGTGGAAATCTAAATAAAACACGGTTTGTGCTAGCTCTTTGAACCTTGGCACAAGAAAGTAGTTTCAAGTTCTGTCTTTATGGTTTGTTTCCTATTGATGTAGCCCCAAGAAGAGACTGAGGAAAATCACTTTCATTGAAAGGGCTTGCCAAGCTTCCATAAAACTACGAGTTTCCTGAAATCTCAGAAAACATTTCTTCACCCCATCTTGATGATACTTCCAGGTAATGATCAGTACACCAATCCCACTTGGCTCACCATATTTCGTTCTTCTATGTTAAACCGTTCATTTGCAGTAACCGCTTTCATTTTTAGGTTTCACTCTGTTTTCTTCAATATGGATATATGCTGTTGGAACTCTAAATCAAACACGGATTGTGCTAGCTTATTGAAACTTGGCACAATAAAGTAGTTTTTTTCTATCTTTATGGTTTGTTTTCTATTGATGTAGCCTCAAGCAGAGACTGACGAAAAATACTTTCATTGAAAGGGGTTGCCAAGCTTCCATTAAACTACGAGTTTCCTTAAATCTCAGCAAACCTTTTTTCACCCAATCTTAATGATACTTTCAGATAATGATCAGTACACCAATCTCACTTGGCTCCACAAATTTCGTTTTTCTAGGTTAAACCGTTCGTTTGCAGTAACCGTTTTCATTTTTAGGTTTCAATCTGTTTTCTCCTTTGTGGATACATGTATTTGGAACTCTAAAACAAACACGGTTTGTGCTAGCTCTTTGAAAATTGGCACAATATAGTAGTTTTACATACTATCTCTATGGTTTATATCCTGTTAATGTAGTCAAAAGCAGAGACTGACAAAAATCACTTTCATTGAAAGGGGTTGCGAAGCCTCCATAACTACGCGTTTCCTGAAATCTCAGCAAACATTTTCTTCACCCAATCTTGATGATACATTCAGGTAATGATCAGTACACCAATCCCACTTGGCTCAGCAAATTTCGTTCTTCAAGTTTAAACCGTTTGTTTGCAGTAAACGTTTTCATTTTTAGGTTTCAATCTGTTTTCTCCTATATGGATACATGTATTTGGAACTCTAAAGAAAACACGGTTTGTTCTAACTCTTTGAAACTTGGTACAATAAAGTAGTTTCAAGTTCTATCTTCACGGTTTGTTTCCTATTGATGTAGCACAAAGCAGAGACTGACAAAAATCACTTTCATTGAATGGGGTTGCCTACCTTCCGAAAAACTACAAGTTTCCTGAAATCTCAGCAAACATTTATTCACCCAATCTTGATGATACTTTCAGGTAATGATCAGTACACCAGTCCCACTTGGCTCAGCAAACTTCATTGCTCTAGGTTAAACCGTTCGTTTGCAGTAACCATTTTCATTTTTAGGTTTCACTCTGTTTTCTTCAATATGGATACATGCAGTTGGAACTCTAAATAAAAAACGGTTTGTGCAAGTGCTTTGAAACTTGGCACAATATAGAAGTTTTACGTTCTATCTCAATGTTTGGTTTCCTTTTGATGTAGCCCCAAACAGAGACTGACGAAAATCACTTTAATTTAATTGCAAACCCTTTGAAAGTTGGCACAATATAGTACTTTTACCCTCTATCTCTATGGTTTGTTTCTACTGATGTACTCCCAAGCAGAGACTTATGAAAATCACTTTCATTGAAAGGGGTTGCCACGTTTCCATAAAACTACGAGTTTCCTGAAATCTCAGCAAACATTTTTTCACCCAATCTTGATAAATCTTTCAGGTAATGATCCGTACACCAATGTCATTTGTCTCCATAAATTTTGTTCTTTTAGGTTAAACCGTTTGTTTGCAGTAACCGTTTTCGTTTTTAGATTTCAATCTGTTTTCTCCTATATGGATACATGTATTTGGAACTGTAAAACAAACACGGTTTGTTCTAGCTATTTGAAACTTGGCACAAGAAAGTAATTTTAAGTTCTATCTTTATTGTTTGACTCCTATTGATGTAGGCCCAATCAGAGACTGACGAAAATCACTTTCATTGAAAGGGGTTGCCTACCTTCCAAAAAACTACGAGTTTCCTGAAATCTCAGCAAACATTTTTTCACCCAATCTTGATGATACTTTCACGTAATGATCAGTACACCAATCCCACTTGGCTCACCAAATTTCGTTCTTCGAGTTTAAACCATTCGTTTGCAGTAACCGTTTTCATTTTTAGGTTTCACTCTGTTTTCTTCAATATGGATACATGCAGTTGGAACTCTTAGTCAAACACGGTTTGTACAAGCTCTTTGAAACTTGGCACAATATAGTAGTTTTACATTCTATCTCTATGGTTTGTTTCCTATTGATGTTGTCCCAAGCAGAGACCCACGAAAATCACTTTCATTGAAAGGGGTTGCCAAGCTTCCAAAAAACTACGAGTTTCTTAAAATATCAGCAACATTTTTTCAACCAATCTTTATGATACTTTCAGGTAATGATCAGTATACCAATCTCACTTGGCTCACCAAATTTGTTCTTCTTGGTTAAACCGTTCGTTTGCAGTAACCGTTTTAATTTTTAGGTTTCACTCTGTTTTTTTCGTATGGATACATGCATTTGAAACTCTAAATCAAACACGGTTTGAGCTAGCTCTTTAAAACTTGGCACCAGAAAATAGTTTCAAGTTCTATCTTTATGGTTTGTTTCCTATTGATGTAGTCCCAAGCAGAGACTGACGAACATCACTTTCATTGAAAGTGGTTGCCTACCTTCCAAAAGACAACAAGTTTCCTGAAATCTCAGCAAACATTTTTTCACCCAATCTTGATGATACTTTCAGGTAATGATCAGTACACCAATCCCACTTGGCTCACCAAATTTCGTTCCTCTATGTTAAACCGTTCGTTTGCAGTAACCATTTTCATTTTTAGGTTTCAATCTCTTTTCTCCTATATTGATACATGTATTTGGATCTCTAAAACAAACACGGTTTGTGCTAGCTCTTTGAAACTTGGCACAAGAAAGTAGTTTCAAGTTCTATATTTATGGTTTGTTACCTATTGATGTAGCCCCAACAGAGACTGACGAAAATCACTTTCATTGAAAGGGGTTGCCAACCTTCCAAAAAACTACGAGTTTCCTAAAATCTCAGCAAACATTATTTCACCCAATCTTGATGATACTTTCAGGAAATTATCAGTACACCAATCCCACTTGGCTCACCAAATTTTGTTCTTCTAGGTTAAACCGATCGTTTGCAGTAACCGTTTTCATTTTTTGGTTTCAATTTGTTTTCTCCTATATGGATACATGTATTTGGAACTCTAAAACAAACACGGTTTGTTCTAGCTCTTTGAAACTTGGCACAAGAAAGTAGTTTCAAGTTCTATCTTTATGGTTTGTTTCCTATTGATGTAGTCCCAAGCAGAGACTGACGAACATCACTTTCATTGAAAGTGGTTGCCTACCTTTCAAAATCTACGAATCTCCTGAAATCTCAGCAAATGTTTTTTCACCCAATCTTGATGATACTTTCAGGTAATGATCAGGACACCAATCCCACTTGGCTCACCAAATTTTGTTCTTCTAGGTTAAACCGTTCGTTTGCAGTAACCGTCTTCATTTTTAGGTTCAATCTGTTTTTTCCTATATGGATACATGTATTTGGAACTCTAAAACAAACACAGTTTGTGCTAGCTCTTTGAAACTTGGCTCAAGAAAGTAGTTTCAACTTCTGTCTTTATGGTTTGTTTCCTATTGATTTAGCCCCAATCAAAGACTGTTGAAAATCACTTTCATTGAAAGGGATGTCTACCTTCCAAAAAACCACGAGTTTCCTGAAATCTCAGCAAACAATTTTTCAGCCAATCTTGATGATACTTTCAGGTAATGATCAGTCCACCAATCCAACTTGGCTCACCAAATTTCGTTCTTCTATGTTAAACCGTTCATTTGCAGTAACCGTTTTCATTTTTAGATTTCACTCTGTTTTCTTCAATATGGATACATGCAGTTTGAACAATAAATCAAACACGGTTTGTTCTAGCCCTTTGAAACTTGGCACAATATAGTAGTTTTACGTTCTATCTCTATGCTTTGTTTCCTATTGATGTCGTCCCAAGCAGAGACTGACGAAAATCACTTTCATTGAAATGGATTGCCAAGCTTCCAAAAAACTACCAGTTTCCTTAAATCTCAGCAAATATTTTTTCACCCAATCTTGATGATACTTTCAGGTAATTATCAGTACACCAATCTCACTTGGCTCACCAAATTTCGTTCTTCTAGGTTAAACCGTTCTTTTGCAGTAACCCTTTTTATTTTTAGGTTTCACTCTGTTTTCTTCAATATGGATACATGCAGGTGAAAATCTAAATCAAACACAGTTTGTGCTAGCTCTTTAAAACATGGCAAAATAAAGTAGTTTCAAGTTGAATATTTATGGTTTGTTTTTTATTGATGTAGCCCAAAGCAGAGACTGACGAAAATCACTGTAATTGAAAAGGGTTCCCTACATTTCAAAGAAATCCGAGTTTCCTGAAATCTCAGTAGACATTTTTTCACCCAATCTTGATGATACTTTCAGGTAAAGATCAGTACACCAATCCCACTTAACTCACCAAATTTCGTTCTTCTAGGTTAAACCGTTCGTTTGCAGTAACCGTTTTCATTTTGAGGTTTCACTCTGTTTTCTTCAATTTGGATACATGCAGTTGGAACTCTAAATCAAACACGAATTGTGCTAGCTCTTTAAAACTTGGCACAATAAAGTAGTTTCAAGTTCTATCTTTATGGTTTGTTTCCTATTGATGTAGCCCCAAAAAGAGACTGACGAAAATCACTTTCATTGAAAGGGGTTCAAAACATTCCAAAAAACTATGAGTTTCCTGAAATCTCAGCAAACATTTTTTTTACCCAATCTTAGTGATACTTTCATGTAATTATCAGTACACCAATCCCACTTGGCTCACCAAATTTCGTTCTTCTATGTTAAACTGTTCGTTTGCATTAACCATTTTCATTTTGAGGTTTCACTCTGTTTTCTACAATATGGATGCATGCAGGTGGAAATCTAAATCAAACACGATTTGTGCTAGCTCTTTGAACGTTGGCACACGAAAGTAGTTTCAAGTTCTGTCTTTATGGTTTGTTTCCTATTGATGTAGCCCCAATCAGAGACTGACGAAAATTACTTTCATTGAAAGGGGTTCCCAACTTTCCAAAAAACTACGAGTTTTCTGAAATCTCAGCAAATATTCTTTTACCCAATCTTGATGATACTTTCAGGTAATGATGAGTAAACCAATCCCACTTGGCTCACCAAATTTCCTTCTTCTAGGTTAAACCGTTTCTTTGCAGTAATCATTTACATTATTTGGTTTCACTCTGTTTTCTTCAATATGGATACATGCAGTTGGAACTCTAAATCAAACATGGTTTGTACTAGCTCTTTGAACCTTGACACAATATAGTAGTTTCAATTTCTGTATTTATGGTTTGTTTCGTATTTATGTAGCCCCATGCAGAGACTGACTACAATCACTTTCATTATAGAGGTTCCCAAATTTCCAAAATACTATGAGTTTCCTGAAATCTCAGCAAACATTTTTTTCACCCAATCTTGATGATACTTTCAGGTAATGCTAAGTACACCAATTCCACTTGGCTCACCAAATTTCTTTCTTCTAGGTTAAACCTTTCGTTTGCAGTAACCATTTTCATTTTTAGGTTTCACTCTGTTTTCTTCAATATGGATGCATGCAGGTGGAAATCTAAATAAAACACGGTTTGTGCTAGCTCTTTGAACCTTGGCACAATATAGAAGTTTCAAGTTCTGTCTTTATGGTTTGTTTCCTATTGATGTAGCCCCAAGAAGAGACTGAGGAAAATCACTTTCATTGAAAGGGCTTGCCAAGCTTCCATAAAACTACGAGTTTCCTGAAATCTCAGAAAACATTTCTTCACCCCATCTTGATGATACTTCCAGGTAATGATCAGTACACCAATCCCACTTGGCTCACCATATTTCGTTCTTCTATGTTAAACCGTTCATTTGCAGTAACCGCTTTCATTTTTAGGTTTCACTCTGTTTTCTTCAATATGGATATATGCTGTTGGAACTCTAAATCAAACACGGATTGTGCTAGCTTTTTGAAACTTGGCACAATAAAGTAGTATCAAGTTCTCTCTTTATGGTTTCTTTTCTATTGAAGTAGTCCAAAGCAGAGACTGACGAAAATCATTTTCATTAAAAGCTGTTGCCTACCTTCCAAAAATGTACGAGTTTTCTGAAATCTCAGCAAATATTTTTTCACCCAATCTTGATGATTCTTTCAGGTAATGATCAGTACACCAATCCCACTTGGCACACCAAATTTTTTTCTTCTAAATTAAGCCGTTCGTTTGCAGTAACCCTTTTCATTTTTAGGTTTCACTCTGTTTTCTTCAATATAGATACGTTCAGGTGGAAATCTAAATCAAACACGGTTTGTGCTAGCTCTTTCAACCTTGGCACAATAAAGAAGTTTCAAGTTCTGTCTTTATGGTTTGTTTCCTATTGATGTAGCCCCAAGCAGAAACTGACGAAAATCACTTTCATTGAAAGGGGTTCCAAACTTTCCAAAAAACTATGAGATTCCTGAAATCTCAGCACACATTTTTTTCACCCAATCGTGGTGATACTTTCATGTAATTATCAGTACACCAATCCCACTTGGGTCACCAAATTTCCTTCTTCTGTGTTAAACTGTTCGTTTGCGTTAACCATTTTCATTTAGAGGTTTCACTCTGTTTTCTTCAATATGGATGCATGCAGGTGGAAATCTAAATCAAACATGATTTGTGCTAGCTCTTTGAATCTTGGCACACGAAAGTAGTTTCAAGTTCTGTCTTTATGGTTTGTTTCCTATTGATGTAGCCCCAAGCAGAGACTGACGAAAATCACTTTCATTGGAAGGGGTTCCCAACTTTCCAAAAAACTACGAGTTTTCTGAAAACTCAGCAAACATTCTTTCACCCAATCTTGATGATACTTTCAGGTAATGATGAGTAAACCAATCGCACTTGGCTCACCAAATTTCCTTCTTCTAGGTTAAACCGTTTGTTTGCAGTAACCGTTTACATTTTTTTTGTTTCACTCTGTTTTCTTCAATATGGATATATGCAGTTGGAACTCTAAATCAAACATGGTTTGAGCTAGCTCTTTGAAACTTGGCACAAGAATGTAGTTTCAAGTTCTCTCTTTATGGTTTGTTTTCTATTGAAGAAGCCCAAAGCGGAGACTGACGAAAATCACTTTCATTGAAAGAGGTTGCCTACCTTCCAAAAAACTACGAGTTTCCTGAAATCTCAGCAAATATTTTTCACCCTATCTTGATGATACTTTCAGGTATAGATAAGTACACCAATCCCACTTGGCTCACCAAATTTTGTTCTTCTAGGTTAAACCGTTCCTTTGGATTAACCCTTTTCATTTTTAGGTTTCACTCTGTTTTCTTCAATATGGATACATGCAGGTGGAAATCTAAATCAAACACGGTTTGTGCTAGCTCTTAGAAACTTGACACAATATAGTAGTTTCAATTTCTGACTTTATGGTTTGTTTCGTATTTATGTAGCCCCAAGCAGAGACTGACGACAATCACTTTCATTATAGGGGTTCCCAACTTTCCAAAATACTATGAGTTTCCTGAAATCTCAGCAAACATTTTTTTCACCCAATCTTGATGATACTTTCAGGTAATGATACGTACACCAATCCCACTTGGCTCACCAAATTTCGTTCTTCTAGGTTAAACCTATCGTTTGCAGTAACCGTTTTCATTTTTAGGTTTCACTCTGTTTTTTTCAATATGGATGCATGCAGGTGGAAATCTAAATCAAACACGGTTTGTGCTAGCTCTTTTAACCTTGGCACAAAAATTTAGTTTCAAGTTCTGTCTTTATGGTTTGTTTCCTATTGATGTAGCCCCAAGAAGAGACTGAGGAAAACCACTTTAATTAAAAGGGGTTTCCAAGCTTCCATAAAACTACGAGTTTCCTGAAATCTCAGCAAACATTTTTTCACCCAATCTTGATGATACTTCCAGGTAATGATCAGTACACCAATCCCACTTGGCTCACCATATTTCGTTCTTCTAAGTTAAACCGTTCGTTTGCAGTAACCGCTTTCATTTTTAGGTTTCACTCTGTTTTCTTCAATATGGATACATGCTGTTGGAATTCTAAATCAAACACGGATTGTGCTAGCTTTTTGAAACTTGGCACAATAAAGTAGTTTTAAGTTCTCTCTTTATGGTTTGTTTCCTATTGATGTAGCCCTAATCAGAGACTGACAAAAATCACTTTCATTGAAAGCTGTTGCCTACCTTCCAAAAATCTACGAGTTTCCTGAAATCTCAGCAAATATTTTTTCACCCAATCTTGATGATACTTTCAGGTAATGATCAGTACACCAATCCCACATGGCTCAGCAAATTTCGTTCTTCTAGGTTAAACTGTTCGTTTGCATTAACCGTTTTCATTTTGAGGGTTAACTCTGTTTTCTTCAATATAGATGCATGCAGGTCGAAATCTAAATCAAACACGATTTGTGCTAGCTCTTTGAACCTTGGGACATGAAAGTAGTTTCAAGTTCTGTCTTTATGGTTTGTTTCCTATTGATGTAGCCCCAAGCAGAGACTGACGAAAATCACTTTCATTGAAAGGGGTTCCAAACTTTCCAAAAAACTACCAGTTTTCTAAAATCTCAGCAAACATTATTTCACCCTATCTTGATGATAGTTTCAGGTAAAGATCTGTACACCAATCCCACTTGGCTCACCAAATTTCGTTCTTCTAGGTTAAACTGTTCGTTTGGAGTAACCCTTTTCATTTTTAGGTTTCACTCTGTTTTCTTCAATATGGATACATGCAGGTGGAAATCTAAATCAAACACGGTTTGTGCTAGCTCTTTGAACCTTGACACAATATAGAAGTTTCAAGTTCTGTCTTTATGGTTTGTTTCCTATTTATGTAGCTCCAAGCAGAGACTGACGACAATCACTTTCATTATAGGAGTTCCCAACTTTCCAAAATACTATGAGTTTCCTGAAATCTCAGCAAACATTTTTTTCACCCAGTCTTGATGATACTTTCAGGTAATGATAAGTACACCAATCCCACTTGGCTCACCAAATTTCGTTCTTCTAGGTTAAACCTTTCGTTTGCAGTAACCGTTTTCATTTTTAGGTTTCACTCTGTTTTTTTCAATATGGATGCATGCAGGTGGAAATCTAAATCAAACACGGTTTGTGCTAGCTCTTTGAACCTTGGCACAAGAAAGTAGTTTCAAGTTCTGTCTTTATGGTTGTTTCCTATTGATGTAGCCCCAAACAGAGACTGACGAAAATCACTTTCATTGAAAGGGGTTCCCAACTTTCCAAAAAACTACGAGTTTCCTGAAATCTCAGCAAACATTTTTTCACCCAATCTTGATGATACTTCCAGGTAATGATCAGTACACCAATCCCACTTGGCTCACCATATTTCGTTCTTCTAAGTTTAACCGTTTGTTTGCAGTAACCGCTTTCATTTTTAGGTTTCACTCTGTTTTCTTCAATATGGATACATGCAGTTGGAACTCTAAATAAAACAAAGATTGTGCTAGCTCTTTGAACCTTGGCACAAGAAAGTAGTTTGAAGTTCTATCTTTATGGTTTGTTTCCTATTGATTTAGTCCCAAGCAGAGACTGATGAAAATCACTTTTATTGAAGTGGGTTGCCAAGCTTCCATTAAACTACGAGTTTCCTGAAATCTCAGCAAACATTTTTTCACCCAATCTTGATGATACTTTCAGGTAATGATTAGTACACCAATCCCACTTGGCTCACCAAATTTCGTTCTTCTAGGTTAAACCTTTCATTTGCAGTAACTGTTTTCAATTTTAGGTTTCACTCTGTTTTCTTCAATATGGATACATTCAGTTGGAACTCTAAATCAAACATGGTTTGTGCTATCTCTTTTAAACTTGGCACAATAAAGTAGTTTCAAGTTCTCTCTTTATGGTTTGTTTCCTATTGACGTAACCCAAAGCAGAGACTGACGAAAATCACTTTCATTGAAAGAAGTTGCCTAACTTCCAAAAAACTACGAGTTTCCTGAAATTTCAGCAAATAATTTTTTACCCAATATTGATGATACTTCCAGGTAATGATCAGTACACCAATCCCACTTGTCTTACCATATTTCGTTCTTCTTAGTTAAACCGTTCGTTTTCAGTAACCGCTTTCATTTTTATGTTTCGCTCTGTTTTCTTCAATATGGATACATGCTGTTGGAACTCTAAATAAAACACGGATTGTGCTAGCTCTTTGAAACTTGGCACAATAAAGTAGTTTCAAGTTCTCTCTTTATGGTTTGTTTCCTATTGATGTATCCCCCAGCAGAGACTGACAAAAATCACTGTAATTGAAAGGAGTTGCCAACCTTTTAAAAAACTACGAGTTTCCTGAAATCTCAGCAATCATTATTTTCACCCAGTCTTGATGATACTTTCAAGTAATGATCAGTACACCAATCCCACTTGGCTCACCAAATTCCGTTCTTCTAGGTTAAACCATTCATTTGCAGTAACTGTTTTCATTTTGAGGTTTCACTCTGTTTTCTTCAATATGGATGCATGCAGGTGGAAATGTAAATCAAACACGATTTATGCTAGCTCTTTGAACCTTGGCACAAAAAAGTATTTTCAAGTTCTGTCTTTATGGTTTGTTTCCTATTGATGTAGCCCTAATCAGAGACTGACAAAAATCACTTTCATTGAAAGGGGTTGTCAATCTTCTGTAAAACTACGAGTTTCCTGAATCTCAGCAAACATTTTTTCACCCAATCTTTATGATACTTTCAGGTAATGATCAGTACTCCAATTCCACTTGGCTCACCAATTTTTGTTCTCTAGGTTAAACCGTTTGTTTGCAGTAACCGTTTTCATATTTAGATTTCAATCTGTTTTCTTAATATGGATACATGCAGTTGGAACTCTAAATCAAACACGGTTTGTGCTAGCTCTTTGATACTTTGCACAATAAAGTTATTTAAAGTTGTATCTTTATGTTTTGTTTCCTATTGATGTAGCCCTAAGCAGAGACTGACGAGAATCACTTTAATTAAAAGGGGTTGCCTACCTTCCATAAAACTACGAGTTTTCTGAAATCTCACCAAACATTTTTTCACCCAATCTTAATGATACTTTCAGGTCATGATCACTACACCAATCCCACTTGGCTCACCAAATTTCGTTCTAATAGATTAAACCGTTCGTTTGTAGTTACCGTTTTCATTTTTAGGTTTCACTCTGTTTTTTTCAATATGGATACATGCAGTTGGAACTCTAAATCAAACACGGTTTGTGCTAGCTCTTTGAAACTTGGCACAATAAAGTAGTTTCAAGTTGTTTTTTATGGTTTGTTTCCTTTTGATGTATCCCCAAACAGAGACTGATGATAATCACTTTCATTGAAAGGGGTTACCTACCTTTCAAAAACCTACGCGTTTCCTGAAATCTCAGCAAACACTTTTTCACCCAAACTTGATGATACTTTCAGGTAATGATCAGTACACCAATCCCACTTGGCTCATAAAATTTTGTTCTTCTAGGTTAAAACGTTCGTTTGCAGTAAACGTTTTCATTTTTTGATTTCACTCTGTTTTCTTCAATATGGATACATGCAGTTGGAACTCTAAATCAAACACGGTTTGTGCTAGCTCTTTGAAACTTGGCACAAGAAAGTAGTTTTAAGTTGTATCTTATGGTTTGATTCCTATTGATGTATCCTTAAGCAGAGACTGACAAAAACCACTTTCATTGAAAAAGTTTGCATAGCTTCCAAAAAACTACAAGTTTTCTGAAATCTCAGCAAACATTTTTTAACCCAGTCTTGATGATACTTTCAGGTACTGATCAGTACACCAATCCCACTTGGCTCACCAAATTTTGTTCTTCTAGGTTAAATCTTTCTTTTGCAGTAACCGTTATCATTTTAAGGTTTCACTCTGTTTTCCTCAATATGGATACATGCAGTTGGAACACTAAATAAATAACGGTTTGTGCTAGCTATTTGAAACTTGGCACAATAAAGCAGTTTTAAGTTCTATCTTTATGGTTTGTTTCCTATTGATGTAGCCCCAAGCACAGACTGAAGAAAGTCACTTTCATTGAAAGGGGTTGCCTTTCTTCCATAAAACTAGAGTTTTCTGAAATCTCAGCAAACATTTTTGAACCCAATCTTTATGATATTTTCAGGTAATGATCAGTACACCTATCCCACTTTGCTCACCAAAGTTCGTTCTTCTACGTTAAACCGTTCGTTTGCAGTTACCGTTTTCATTTTTCGGTTTTACTCTTTTTTTTTTTCTATATGGATACATCCTGTTGGAATTCTATATCAAACACGGTTTTTGCTAGCTCTTTGAAACCTGGCGTAAGAAAGTAGTTTCAAGTTGTATCTTTATTGGTTTTTTCCTATTGATGTAGCACCAAGCAGAGACTGACGAAAATCACTTTCATTGAAATAGGTTACCAAGCTTCCAAAAAACTACGAGTTTCCTAAAATCTCAGCAAACATTTTTTAACCCAATCTTGATGATACTTTCAGGTAATGATCAGAACACCAATCCCACTTGGCTCATAAAATTTTGTTCTTCTAGGTTAAACCGTTCGTTTGCAGTAACCGTTTTTATTTATAGGTTTCAATCTGTTTTCTCCTATATGGATACATGTATTTGGAACTCTAAATCAAACACGGTTTTTGATAGCTCTTTGAAACTTGGCACAAGAAAGTAGTTTCAAGTTCAATCTGTATGGTTTGTTTCCTATTGATGTAGTCCCATGAAGATACTTTGGAAAATCACTTTCATTGAAAGGGGTTGCCAAGCTTCTATTAAACTACGAGTTTCCTGAAATCTCAGCAAACATTTTTTCACCCAATCTTGATGATACTTTCAGGTAATTATCAGTACACCAATCCTACTTGGCACACCAAATTTCGTTCTTCTAGGTTAAACCGTTCGTTTGCAGTAACCGTTTTCATTTTTAGGTTTCAATCTGTTATCTCCTATATGGAAACATGTATTTTGAACTGTAAATCAAACACGGTTGTGCTAGCTCTTTGAAACTTGGCACAAGAAAGTAGTTTCAAGTTCTATCTTTATAGTTTGTTTCCTATTGATGTAGCCCCATGCAGAGACTGACAGAAATCACTTTCATTTAAAGGGGTTACCTACCTTTCAAAAAACTACGAGTTTACTAAAATCTCAGCAACATTTTTTCACCCAATCTTGATGATACTTTCAGGTAATGATTAGTACACCAATCCCACGTGGCTCACCTAATTTCGTTCTTCTAGGTTAAACCGTTCATTTGCAGTAACCGTTTTAATTTTTAGGTTTCACTCTGTTTTCTTTAATATGGATACATGCATTTGGAACACTAAATCAAACACGGTTTGTGCTTGCTCTTTGAAACTTGGCACAAGAAAATAATTTCAAATTCTATCTTTATGGTTTGGTTTCTATTGATGTAGCCCCAAGCACAGACTGAAGAAGATCAATTTCATTGAAAGGGGTTGCCTACCTTCCAAAAAACTACGAGTTTCCTTAAATCTCAGCAAACAGTTTTTCACCCAATCATGATTGTACTTTCAGGTAATGATCAGTACACCAATCCCACTTGGCTCACCAAATTTCGTTCTTCTAGGTTAAACCGTTCGTTTGCAGTAAACATTTTTATTTTTAGGTTTCACATTGTTTTCTTCAATATGGATACATGCAGTTGGAACTGTAAATCACACACGGTTTGTGCTACCGCTTTGAAACTTGTCACAAGAAAGGAGTTTCAAATTCTATCTCTATGGTTTGATTACTATTGATGTAGCCCCAAGAATAGACTGACGAAAATCACTTTCATTGAAAGGGGTTGCCTACCTTCCAAAAGATTACGAGTTTCCTGAATTCTTAGCAAACATTTTTTCACCCAATCTTGATGATACTTTCACGTAATGATCAATACTCCAATCCAACATGGCTCACGAATTTTTGTTCTTCTAGGTAAAACCGTTCATATAAAGTAACCGTTTTCATGTTGAGGCTTCACTCTGTTTTCTCCTATATGGATACATGTAGTTGGAACTCTAAATCAAACACGGTTTGTGCTAGCTCTTTGAAACTTGGCAAAATAAAGTAGTTCCAAGTTCTATCTCTATGGTTTGTATGCTATTCATGTAGCCCGAAGCAGAGACTGGCGAAAATCACTTTCATTGAAAGGGCTTACCCAGCTTCTAAAAAACTACAAATTGCCTGAAATCACAGCTAATGTTTTTTCACCGAATCTTGATGATAGTTTCATGTAATGGTCAGTACAAGAATCCCACTTTGCTCACCAAATTTTGTTCTTCTAGGTTAAACCGTTCGTTTCCAGTAACCGTTTTCATGTTGAGGTTTCACTCTGTTTTCTTCTATATGGATACATGTAGTGGGAACTCTTAATCAAACACGGTTTGTGCTAGCTCTTTGAAACTTGGAACAATAAAGTAGTTCCAAGTTCTATCTCTATGGTTTGTTCGCTATTGATGTAGCCCAAAGCACAGACTGGCGAAAATCACTTTCATTCACAGGGCTAGCCCAGATTCCAAAAAACTACGAATCTCCTGGAATCTCAGCAAATTATTTTCACCCAATATTGATGATACTTTCAGGTAATGATCAGTACACCAATCCCACTTGGCTCACCAAATTTCGTTCTTCTAGGTAAAACCGTTAGTTTGCAGTAACCGTTTTCATGTTGAGGTTTCACTCTGTTTTCTCCTATATGGATACATGTATTTGGAACTCTAAATCAAACACGGTTTGTGCTAGCTCCTTTAACCTTTGCACAATAAAGTAGTTCCAAGTACTATCTCTATGGTTTGTTTGCTATTGATGTAGCCCAAAGCAGAGACTGGTAAAAATCACTTTCATTGAAAGGGCTTTCCCAGCTTCCAAAAAACTAAGAATCTCCTGAAATCTCAGCTTATGTTTTTACACCCAATCTTGATGATTGTTTCAGGCAATGATCAGTACAGCAATCCCATTTGGCTCACAAAATTTTGTTCTTTTAGGTTCAACAGTTCGTTTGCAGTAACCTTTTTCATTTTGATGTTTCACTCTGTTTTCTCCTATATGGATACATGTAGTTGGAACTCTAAATCAAACACGGTTTGTGCTAGCTCTTTGAAACTTGGCACAATAAAGTAGTTCCAAGTTCTGTCTCTAAGGTTTGTTTGCTATTGATGTAGCCCAAAACAGAGACTGGCGAAAATCACTTACATTGAAAGGGCTTTACCAGGTTCCAAAAAACTACGAATCTCCTGGAATCTCAGCAATTGTTTTTTCACCCAATCTTGATGATACTTTCAGGTAATGATAACTACACCAGTCCCACTTGGCTCACCAAATTTCGTTCTTCTAGGTTAATCCGTTCGTTTTCAGTAATCGTTTTCATTTTGAGGTTTCACTGTTTTCTCCTATGTGGATACATGCAGTTGGAACTCTAAATCAAACACGGTTTGTGCTAGCTCTGTGGAACTTGGCACAAAAAAAGTAGTTCCAATTTCTATCTCCATGGTTTGTTTGCTATTGATGTAGCCCAAAGCAGAGACTGGAAAAAATCACTTTCAATGAAAGGGCTTGCCCAGCTTCCAAAAAACTACGAATGTCCTGAAATCTCAATTAATGTTTTTTCACCCAATCTTGATGATACATTCAGGTAATGATCAGTACACCAATCTCACTTGCCTCACCAAATTTCGTTCTTCTAGGTAAAACCATTCGTTTGCAGTAATATTTTCATTTTGAGGTTTCACTCTGTTTTTTCCTATATGGATACATGTAGTTGGAACTCTAAATCAAACATGGTTTGTGCTAGCTCTTTGAAACATGGCACAATAAAGTTGTTCCAAGTTTTATTTCTATAGTTTTTTTGCTATTGATATAGCCCAAAGCATAGACTGACAAAAATCACTTTCATTGAAAGAAATTTCCCAGTTTCCAAAAAACTACGAATCTCCAGAAATCTCAGCTAATGTTTTTACACCCAATCTTAATGATATTTTCAGGAAATGATCAGTACTGCAGTCCCACTTGGCTGACAAAATTTCGTTCTTCTAGGTTCAACCGTTCGTTTGCAGTAACCGTTTTTATTTTGAGGTTTCACTCTGTTTTCTCCTATATGGATACATGTAGTTGGAACTCTAAATCAAACACGGTTTTTGCTAGCTCATTGAAACTTGGCACAATAAAGTAGTTCCAAGTTCTATCTCTATGGTTTGTTTGCTATTGATGTAGCCCAAAACAGAGACTGGCGAAAATCACTTTTATTTTAATGGCTTGCCCAGCTTCCAAAAAATTACGAATCTCCTAAAATCTTAGCAAAGGTTTTTTCTCCCAATCTTGATGATACTTTCAGGTTATTGTCAGTACACCAGTCCCACTTGGCTCACCAAATTTCTTTCTTCTAGGTTAAACCGTTCGTTTTCAGTAACCGTTTTCATTTTGAGGTTTCACTCCGTTGTCTCCTATATGATTACATTTAGTTGGAACTCTAAATCAAACACAGTTTGTGCTAGCTCTTTGAAACTTGGCACAATAAAGTAGTTCCAAGTTCTATCTCTATGGTTTGTTTGCTATTGATGTAGCCCAAAGTAGAGACTGGCAAAAATCACTTTGATTGAAAGGGCTTTCCCAGCTTTCAAAAAACTACGAATCTCCTGAAATCTCAGCTAAAGTTTTTTCACCCAATCTTGATGATGCTTTCATGTAATGATCGGTACACCAATCTCACTTGCCTCACCAAATTTTCTTCTTCTAGGTTCAACCGTTCGTTTGCAGTAACCGTTTACATTTTGAGGTTTCACTCTGTTTTCTCCTATATGTATACATGGAGTTGGAACTCTAAATCAAACACAGTTTGTGCTAGCTCTTTGAAACTTGGCACAATAAAGTAGTTCCAAGATCTATCTCTATGGTTTGTTTGCTATTGCTGTAGCCCAAAGCAGAGACTGGCGAATATCACTTTTATTTAAAGGGCTTGCCAAGCTTCCAAAAAACTACGAATCTCCTGAAATTTCAACAAATGTTATTTCACCCAATCTTGATGATACTTTCAGGTAATGATCAGTACACCAGTCCCACTTGGCTCACCAAATTTCTTTCTTCTAGGTTAATTCGTTCGTTTGCAGTAACCGTTTTCATTTTGAGGTTTCACTCTATTTTCTCCTATATGATTACATGTAATTGGAACTCTAAATCAAACACGGTTTGTGCTAGATCTTTGAAACTTGGCACAATAAAGTAGTTCCAAGTTCTATCTCTATGGTTTGTTTTCTATTAATGTAGCCCAAAGCAGAGACTGGCAAAAATCACTTTCATTGAAAGGGCTTTCCCAGCTTCCAAAAAACTACGAATCTCCTGAAATCTCAGCTAATGTCTTTTCACCCAATCTTGATGATGCTTTCATGTAATGATCAGTACACCAATCTCACTTGCCTCACCAAATTTTGTTCTTCTAGGTTCAACCGTTCGTTTGCAGTAACCGTTTACATTTTGAGGTTTCACTCTGTTTTCTCCTATATGTATACATGGAGTTGGAACTCTAAATCAAACACAGTTTGTGCTAGCTCTTTGAAACTTGCCACAATAAAGTAGTTCCAAGATCTATCTCTATGGTTTGTTTGCTATTGATGTAGCCCAAAGCAGAGACTGGCGAAAATCACTTTTATTTAAAGGGCTTGCCAAGCTTCCAAGAAACTACGAATCTCCTGAAATCTCAGCTAATGTTTTTTCACCCAATCTTGATGATGCTTTCATGTAATGATCAGTACACCAATCTCACTTGCCTCACCAAATTTTGTTCTTCTATGTTGAACCGTTCGTTTGCAGTAAACGTTTACGTTTTGAGGTTTCACTCTGTTTTCTCCTATATGTATACATGGAGTTGGAACTCTAAATCAAACACAGTTTGTGCTAGCTCTTTGAAACTTGGCACAATAAAGTAGTTCCAATTTCTATCTCTATGGTTTGTTTGCTATTGATGTAGCCCAAAGCAGAGACTGGAAAAAATCACTTTCAATGAAAGGGCTTGCCCAGCTTCCAAAAAACTACGAATGTCCTGAAATCTCAACTAATGTTTTTTCACCCAATCTTGATGATACTTTCAGGTAATGATCAGTACACCAATCTCACTTGCCTCACCAAATTTCGTTCTTCTAGGTAAAACCGTTCATTTGCAGTAATATTTTCATTTTGAGGTTTCACTCTGCTTTTTCCTATATGGATACATGTAGTTGGAACTCGAAATCAAACATGGTTTGTGCTAGCTCTTTGAAACATGGCACAATAAAGCTGTTCCAAGTTTTATTTCTATAGTTTTTTTTGCTATTGATATAACCCAAAGCATAGACTGGCAAAAATCACTTTCATTGAAAGGGATTTCCCAGTTTCCAAAAAACTACGAATCTCCGGAAATCTCAGCTAATGTTTTACACCCAATCTTAATGATATTTTCAGGAAATGATCAGTACTGCAATCCCACTTGGCTGACAAAATTTCGTTCTTCTAGGTTCAACAGTTCGTTTGCAGTAACCGTTTTTATTTTGAGGTTTCACTCTGTTTTCTCCTATATGGATACATGTAGTTGGAACTCTAAATCAAACACGGTTTGTGCTAGCTCTTTGAAACTTGGCACAATAAAGTAGTTCCAAGTTCTATCTCTATGGTTTGTTTGCTATTGATGTAGCCCAAAACAGAGACTGGCGAAAATCACTTTTATTTTAATGGCTTGCCCAGCTTCCAAAAAACTACGAATCTCCTAAAATCTTAGCAAAGGTTTTTTCTCCCAATCTTGATGATACTTTCAGGTTATTGTCAGTACACCAGTCCCACTTGGCTCACTAAATTTCTTTCTTCTAGGTTAAACCGTTCATTTTCAGTAACCGTTTTCATTTTGAGGTTTCACTCCTTTTTCTCCTATATGATTACATGTAGTTGGAACTCTAAATCAAACACGGTTTGTGCTAGCTCTTTGAAACTTGGCACAATAAAGTAGTTCCAAGTTCTATCTCTATGGTTTGTTTGCTATTGATGTAGCCCTAAGTAGAGAGTGGCAAAAATCACTTTCATTGAAAGGGCTTTCCCAGCTTCCAAAAAACTACGAATCTCCTGAAATCTCAGCTAAAGTTTTTTCACCCAATCTTGATGATGCTTTCATGTAATGATCAGTACACCAATCTCACTTGCCTCACCAAATTTTGTTCTTCTAGGTTCAACCGTTCGTTTGCAGTAACCGTTTACATTTTGAGGTTTCACTCTGTTTTCTCCTATATGTATACATGGAGTTGGAACTCTAAATCAAACACAGTTTGTGCTAGCTCTTTGAAACTTGGCACAATAAAGTAGTTCCAAGATCTATCTCTATGGTTTGTTTGCTATTGATGTAGCCCAAAGCAGAGACTGGCGAAAATCACTTTTATTTAAAGGGCTTGCCAAGCTTCCAAGAAACTACGAATCTCCTGAAATCTCAGCTAATGTTTTTTCACCCAATCTTGATGATGCTTTCATGTAATGATCAGTACACCAATCTCACTTGCCTCACCAAATTTTGTTCTTCTATGTTGAACCGTTCGTTTGCAGTAAACGTTTACGTTTTGAGGTTTCACTCTGTTTTCTCCTATATGTATACATGGAGTTGGAACTCTAAATCAAACACAGTTTGTGCTAGCTCTTTGAAACTTGGCACAATAAAGTAGTTCCAATTTCTATCTCTATGGTTTGTTTGCTATTGATGTAGCCCAAAGCAGAGACTGGAAAAAATCACTTTCAATGAAAGGGCTTGCCCAGCTTCCAAAAAACTACGAATGTCCTGAAATCTCAACTAATGTTTTTTCACCCAATCTTGATGATACTTTCAGGTAATGATCAGTACACCAATCTCACTTGCCTCACCAAATTTCGTTCTTCTAGGTAAAACCGTTCATTTGCAGTAATATTTTCATTTTGAGGTTTCACTCTGCTTTTTCCTATATGGATACATGTAGTTGGAACTCGAAATCAAACATGGTTTGTGCTAGCTCTTTGAAACATGGCACAATAAAGCTGTTCCAAGTTTTATTTCTATAGTTTTTTTTGCTATTGATATAACCCAAATCATAGACTGGCAAAAATCACTTTCATTGAAAGGGATTTCCCAGTTTCCAAAAAACTACGAATCTCCAGAAATCTCAGCTAATGTTTTACACCCAATCTTAATGATATTTTCAGGAAATGATCAGTACTGCAATCCCACTTGGCTGACAAAATTTCGTTCTTCTAGGTTCAACAGTTCGTTTGCAGTAACCGTTTTTATTTTGAGGTTTCACTCTGTTTTCTCCTATATGGATACATGTAGTTGGAACTCTAAATCAAACACGGTTTGTGCTAGCTCTTTGAAACTTGGCACAATAAAGTAGTTCCAAGTTCTATCTCTATGGTTTGTTTGCTATTGATGTAGCCCAAAACAGAGACTGGCGAAAATCACTTTTATTTTAATGGCTTGCCCAGCTTCCAAAAAACTACGAATCTCCTAAAATCTTAGCAAAGGTTTTTTCTCCCAATCTTGATGATACTTTCAGGTTATTGTCAGTACACCAGTCCCACTTGGCTCACTAAATTTCTTTCTTCTAGGTTAAACCGTTCATTTTCAGTAACCGTTTTCATTTTGAGGTTTCACTCCTTTTTCTCCTATATGATTACATGTAGTTGGAACTCTAAATCAAACACGGTTTGTGCTAGCTCTTTGAAACTTGGCACAATAAAGTAGTTCCAAGTTCTATCTCTATGGTTTGTTTGCTATTGATGTAGCCCAAAGTAGAGAGTGGCAAAAATCACTTTCATTGAAAGGGCTTTCCCAGCTTCCAAAAAACTACGAATCTCCTGAAATCTCAGCTAAAGTTTTTTCACCCAATCTTGATGATGCTTTCATGTAATGATCAGTACACCAATCTCACTTGCCTCACCAAATTTTGTTCTTCTAGGTTCAACCGTTCGTTTGCAGTAACCGTTTACATTTTGAGGTTTCACTCTGTTTTCTCCTATATGTATACATGGAGTTGGAACTCTAAATCAAACACAGTTTGTGCTAGCTCTTTGAAACTTGGCACAATAAAGTAGTTTCAAGTTCTATCTCTATGGTTTGTTTGCTATTGATGTAGCCCAAAGCAGAGACTGGCGAAAATCACTTATATTTAAAGGTCTTGCCAAGCTTCCAAAAAACTACGAATCTCCTGAAATTTCAACAAATGTTATTTCACCCAATCTTGATGATACTTTCAGGTAATGATCAGTACACTAGTCCCACTTGGCTCACCAAATTTCTTTCTTCTAGGTTAATTCGTTCGTTTGCAGTAACCGTTTTCATTTTGAGGTTTCACTCTGTTTTCTCCTATATGATTACATGTAATTGGAACTCTAAATCAAACACGGTTTGTGCTAGCTCTTTGAAACTTGGCACAATAAAGTAGTTCCAAGTTCTATCTCTATGGTTTGTTTTCTATTGATGTAGCCCAAAGCAGAGACTGGCAAAAATCACTTTCATTGAAAGGTCTTTCCCAGCTTCATAAAAACTACGAATCTCCTGAAATCTCAGCTAATTTTTTTTCAGCCAATCTTCATGATACTTTCAGGTAATGATCAGTACAACAATCCCACTTGGCTCACCAAATTTCGTTCTTCTAGGTTAAACCGTTCATTTGCAGTAACCGTTTTCATTTTGAGGTTTCAATCTGTTTTCTCCTATATGGATACATGTAGTTGGTATTCGAAATAAAACAGGGTTTGTGGTAGCTCTTTGAAACTTTTCACAATTAAGTAGTTTAAAGTTTTGTCTCTATAGTTTTTTTGCTATTTATGTAGCCCAAAGCAGAGACTGGCAAAAATCATTTTCATTGAAAGGGCTTTCCCAGCTTCCAAAAAACTACGAATCTCCTGAAATCTTAGCTTATGTTTTTACATCCAATCTTGATGATAGTTTCAGGCAATGATCAGTACAGCAATCACACTTGGCTCACAAAATTTTGTTCTTCTAGGTTCAACAGTTCGTTTGCAGTAACTTTTTTCATTTTGATGTTTCACTCTGTTTTCTCCTATATGGATACATGTAGTTGGAACTCTAAATCAAACACGGTTTGTGCTAGCTCTTTGAAACTTGGCACAATAAAGTAGTTCCAAGTTCTATCTCTAAGGTTTGTTTGCTATTGATGTAGCCTGCTAGGAGCCACTGCAAAAGTATTACATTCATATGGAAATTGGACTCCTACTGTTCACCTAGGTCCATTTGGGGACTCAAGTTACAAGACTCCTGGAGAGTTCCCATTGGTTGAGGAAGGATGGTAGGAGGGTGTTCCAGGGGAAGTGGGGCGCCCGTGTCCCGTAGAGACACACGTGTGTGTGGACCGGCTTGTTAGGGGGACACACAAGGCCTCTCACAAAATAAAACTTTGTTTCAGTTTGATTGGCTCGTGTTTTTGTGCTCAGCCGGGTTGCAGGATCGCAAGCCGGCGTGCACTGACAGCGACCCGCGGAAGCGCCCAGCAGGAAGGCGGCAGGTGAAAACAGCAGCGGGCAGGAGTGGAGCTAAGGCTCACGCGGCCTCCGCCGTGCAGCCTGCAGCATTTTGGTGGCCCCTGTACGGGGAATGCCCAAAATTTAAAGGTGAGTAATATCGCTCGTTCCTAAGTAAAGGCGACAGAATGGGTATTTTTGTTTTGATTTATTCTGCTTTTATTTCAGGCTCTCTAGCCTTACAATTTTTTCAGGCGAATTGGGAAAAATGGTTGGCTCAAGGTTTGAAGTTATTTGGCGCTGAGAAAAAAAAAATTGATATAATCATTTTCCTCCTCTTCGTTTCTGTTTCATTCTGTTTTGGCTTTCTTCTATCCTACCTTATTGGGTTACGTTACCTTTATAGTAGATTAGAATCTAGTAAAAAACAAATTTTTTCAGGCGAATTGGGAATAATGGTTGGCTCAAGGTTTGAAGTTATTTGGCCCTGAGGAAAAAAAAATTGATATAATCATTTTCCTCCTCTTCGTTTCTGTTTCATTCTGTTTTGGCTTTCTTCTATCCTACCTTATTGGGTTACGTTACCTTTATAGTAGATTAGAATCTAGTAAAAAACAAACCGAAAGACTGTTAAGTAAATTGTTAGAGGTTCAGGCTATGGCAGAAAACATATTAGGTCAAGCAAAACAAAAGGTCCCTCAAGCTAGTCAGACAGAAGAAAATTTGAAGAAGGCAAGCTTAGGGAAAAAACGGCCCTCAGATAGGGAGGCTACTACTAACTCCGTTCCATCACCAGAGGGCGTAATTCAACCAACAGCTTCACCTGTAGCTGAGCAGCCCTCAGTTTCCATAGGTGATGAACGGAATCCTGAGGCAGGACCCCAAAAGTTAGCATGCCCTGTAGTTGAGCGGGGAGAAGAAAGGGAACGAGTTTACTGTGCCTTAGATTTCAAAATAGTAAAGCAATTAAAGGAAGCTGTACAAACCTACGGACCTGCCGCTCCCTTTACTGTCAGAACGGTCGATTCTATTACCAGCTGGGGCTTAACGCCAGAAGATTGGGCTAGCGTGTGTCACTCTGTGCTAAATGGAGGACAAAATTTATTATGGAAAATTGCCAATGAGGAACTTTGCAGCGAGACAGCTAGGCGAAATGCAGCAGCAGGTTACCCTGAAAGAGATATACAAATGCTATTAGGAAGAGGACCTTATGAGGGTCAGAGGCAACAGATTAGATATGATCCTGGCGTATACACTCAGATCGCTATAAATGCAATTAAGGCATGGAAAACTTTGAAGGGACAAGGGGATTTACAAGGTCAACTATCTAAGATAATACAAGGAGTTAATGAGCCTTACGGTGACTTTGTAGCTAGACTTATTGAAACAGCCTCTAAGACATTTGAAAATACAGAACAGGCAATGCCATTTATAAAATAACTGGCTTATGACCAAGAAAATCATTGCTGCAAAGAGGTCATTAGACCATGGAAACATGAAGATTTAAACACATATATTAAATTATGTAGAGACATTGATGAACAAGGACAAGTCATGGCAGCTGAAGTAAAACAGGCTTTAGATACCAAGCCAAAAACATGCTATAATTGCAATCAGAAAGAACATTTTAAAAGAAATTGCCCCATAGGAGGAGGGTTTAACAAAGCTAGGTATCAAAAGAGTAGAATCCCGGGTATTTGCCCACGATGCCATAGAGGGAGACATTGGGCTAATGAATGCCGTTCTCAAACCACCATAGAGGGTATTCCATTATCAAAAAATGGACAAAGACCAAGTGTCTACCCACAATATTGTGGAGAAAGGTATCAGGCCCCGTTGCCAAAAAACGAATTGGAGGGCCCAATGCCCCGGGGCCCAAAGCCACAAATATACGGGGCAATGGAGGAACCCAGCAGCACCATCAAGGTAGTGCCCAGGACACATTATCCATTAGATCCCTCATCAGACAAACTAGAGGGAGCGCAGGGTTGGACATCTGTGCCTCTGCCAGAGCAGTATTAACTCCAGAGATGGGAGTTCAAATCATTCCCACAGGAATAAAAGGACCTCTTCCCCAAGGAAAAGTAGGCTTATTATTAGGACGCAGTTCTTCTACACTAAAAGGACTTATGATAAGTCCTGGGGTAATTGATCCCGATTATGAGGGTGAAATAAAAATTATAGCCAGTTCTCCAAGAGGTATATCCGTAATTTTATCAGGAGATAGAATAGCACAGTTATTAATAATACCCAGCCTACATGATGAATTTTCCAGTTGTAATGTAGAAAGAGGTTCCAAGGGATTAGGCTCTACAGGTGTAGATTGGGCTATGCTTTCTTTAAATTTAGATTCTCGCCCAATGCTAAAATTAAATATTCAAGGACATGATTTTAATGGGCTGCTGGACACAGGTGCTGACCTCAACATCATATCTCGTCAGGAATGGCCAAAGCACTGGCCATTGCAACAAGCCACTCAAACGCTTCGAGGCCTAGGAGTGGCAACTAACCCCCATAGAAGTGCTATGGTATTAGATTGGAGGGATCCTGAAGGATGTGAAGGAACTATACAGCCCTATGTATTGGACCATCTTCCCATAAATTTATGGGGACGAGATGTCCTAGATCAATTAGGATTGACATTAGCAAATAACGTCAATTCTAACGCGCCCACTAGTAGGGCTAAACAAGGCTTTAGAAAAGAAAAAGGATTAAGGAAACAAGATCAAGATATGACAGCACCAATTCAAATAGATCAAGAAATAAGTAAACATGGATTGGGTTTTCAAACAGGGCCACTGAGACAATCAAAATTACATGGAAATCAGAAAGACCAGTGTGGGTTCCTCAGTGGCCCCTGACTAAAGAAAAGATACAAGTAGCCCATGATCTGGTCAAACAACAATTAGTGGAAGGACATTTACAACCTTCCGTATCTCCCCATAATACTCCCATTTTTGTCATTAAAAAGAAATCTGGTAAATGGAGATTATTACAAGATTTAAGAGCCATTAATAATGAGATGGTTATTATGGGACCTGCTCAATCAGGGATTCCCCAATTGTCTGCTTTACCAAAAACCTGGCATGTGTTAACTATAGATATTAAGGATTGTTTCTTTTCAATTCCAATTCATCCCGAGGATAGTCCACATTTTGCATTTACTATCCCTGCACTAAATCATGAAGGTCCTGATCAGAGATATGAGTGGAAAGTTTTACCCCAGGGGATGGCGAACAGCCTGACTATGTGTCAAATTTATGTTAATAAAGCAATCCAGCCACTTAGAAATCAAAATCCTGAACTACAAATATTTCACTATATGGATGATGTGTTATTAGCACATAAAGATAAGAAAACATTGCTAGAATGTTATGCCACACTTACAAACTTACTAAAAAATTATAATCTAGACATAGCAATAGATAAAGTACAATTAAATTTTCCAATTAATTATTTAGGAGTTTTATTATCCTCAACCATGGTCCGTCCACCAAAAATTCAAATACGAGTAGATCAACTCAAATCACTTAATGACTTTCAAAAATTATTGGGAGGCATAAACTGGATAAGGCCTTACCTAGGCATACCAACAGGAGAATTAGGACCCTTATTTGATATTCTAAAAGGTCCATCAGATCCAAATTCACCCCGCATGTTAATGCCTGAAGCAAAAAAGGCATTAAAAATCATTGAAACATATATGGAAAATATGCATTTGGATAGAATTGATATAAGTTTGCCTTTATTATTTATTGTACTACCAACAAAAAATATTCCTACAGGAGTATTTTGGCAAGAAGGTCCATTATTGTGGATACATTTATCGTATTCCCCTAATACTATTCTTACTAGATATCCTGAGGCTGTAGGACAATTAATACTCAAAGGAATAAAAGCAGTGAAGGGAGTATTTGGGATTTCTCCCAATAAAATTATTACTCCATATACTATGGATCAAATTGATGAGTTAGCTAATGAGTTGAATACTTGGGCAATAATCATGTGTAAATCTAGTGTCTCATTTGATAATCACTTGCCATCTAATCCCTTGTTGTCCTTTTGGTCTAAGCATCCTGTAGTTTTTCCAAAAATGACAAAAAAAAACCCTATCATGAATGCTCCAAATATATTCACTGATGGGTCAAACAATGGTACAGCAGCGGTAGGTACCCCTGATCAAACTTTTACATTTTTAGTACCCAAACAATCAGCTCAAAAGGTAGAACTCAATGCAGTATTACAAGCTTTTATGATGTTCAAAGATTCTGTATTTAATTTATTCTCTGATAGCCAGTATGTAGTTAATGCTATAGCATCCCTTGAAGATGCTGGTAGGATTTCTCCTTCCTCTACTGTTTTCTCTTTGTTTTCTGCTATATAAACTCTAATCTGGGACAGAAAAGATCCATTCTTTATTGGACATATCAGGGCACATACAGGGTTGCCTGGAGCCCTTAGTTTGGGTAATGAGCTAGCAGATAAATCTACACATGACATACATATTTTCTCCACAATAGAAGAAGCTATAAATTTTCATAAAAGGTTCCATGTCAATGCTAATACCTTACAAAAACGTTTTAAAATAACTAAGGAACAAGCCAGACATATAATAAAACAATGTCAAAATTGTGTGACATTTTTACCACAAGTTAATCTTGGAGTCAATCCTAGAGGACTGATACCTAACCATATTTGGCAGATGGACGTTACACACTTGCCAGAATTTGGAAAATTAAAATATTTACATGTTACAGTTGATACTTCTTCTGGATTTTTAATGGGCTCCCTTCATGTCGGAGAAAAAACTAAAGATGTTATAGCTCATTGCTTACAAAATTTTGCCACTGTGGGTGTTCCTAAACAGTTAAAAACTGAAAACGCTCCTGGTTATACGTCTAACTCTTTTAAACAATTTTGCTCATCATTTGGCATTACTCATATAACAGGAATCCCATACAATCCACAGGGACAAGGCATAGTTGAAAGAGCTCATCAAACTATTAAAATGTACTTATTAAAACAAAAGGAGGGAATTGGAAAAGGGTATATATCCCCCAAAGATAAACTTAAAATAACCCTTTTTACTCTAAGCTTTCTAAATTTGGATTCATCAGGACTTAGTGCTGCGGAAAGACATATGTATCCGAAAAATGTACATAAGCCTAAGGTACTTTGGAAAGATATTCTAACAGGACAATGGAAAGGTCCGGACCCAGTAATAGTCTGGAGTCGGGGCTCCGTCTGTGTTTTTCCACAGGAGGAACAGCAAACAATTTGGATTCCAGAGAGATTAACTAAAACAATTTCTACAGAAAAAGAAGATGATTTGACTCAAATCCATAACAGCTGATATCCAGAGTTCCAGCTTGGCTATTCTTACATCTACAACAGTGATTTACCACGGTGCCTTTTTCAATATCTATTTTATTGTTACATTTTCCCCACATCATAAAGTTCTATTTTATTTATTTATTTATTTATTTCTCTTTCTTTTTGATCTCATACAAACCTAGGTTAATGTCTTTCTGATCAGTTTTATTTTTTGACTGTGTTTTATTTATTTATTTATTTATTTATTTTTTTAACTGTAAAGTTTTTAAACATTGCAATGAAGATTTCACCTAGGTATAGCTACAAGGCCTTTATTTACTATTGTCTTATATGTTCTATGTTATGTATGCACTGTTTTGTGTTGTATGTCTGTATGTGTGTATGTCCATATTTCATTTATAAGGAGCGCTCATGTATAAATAGATATAAATGGATCCAAAAAAAATTAAATCACATGACTTATATGGTTTAATTTAAATTAGGTAAACAGCTGTTATACATTTTGCTTTTAAAGGTGGTTAACAGATCTGTTTGTTTACTTTCACCTTTCCTTTTCATTATATTTAATAATTCTGTTCAGGATAATGTCTCTTTAGCACCATGGCCAGAATTCCCATCTCCATCCCAGTGCCGGTGAAGACTAAGATAAAACCAAACTACAACTTCTATGATAGCTATCACAGTAAACTGTATAAACTGATACATCAATCAATATAACTCAATAAGTATGCTCAATCAAGGACTTAATTTACTTTGGGAGGAAATGGACATATTGACAGACTCCTCCACTTTGAATTGCTCAATCAAGGACTTAATTTACTTTGTGAGGAAATGGACATATTGATAGACTCCTCCACTTTGAACTGCTTACACGACTTGCCTGGAATATGTATGACCTGTATGCATTGTGCTCTATTTGTTGATACAGTGAATTATGGTAGTGCTGAAATATCTTAGCTGCTGTGTCACCAGTGTTACTGTTCTTTCTAAGGAGCCATCAATTGACTTGATGTCGTGGCATTTCTGTATCTTCCTCCCTTCTACTAGTGATGGTCTAAAACTTGGGGGCCAACAGAGGTGAGGCAAGAACCTCACCCCCCCACTGGTGCTCAGGCCTATCCACTAGCATGGCTATGCTAGACTGGTAGTCAGTGACGGGTTTATCTGATTACAGTGGATTCAACCTAAGACAGGAAACTGACGTGTAAAAGTCAGTTCTCCCATGACGGGTAAGAACCACATGTTAAATTGGACAACCTACCAGGCACGGTCCCTAGCCACATTGCCATTGCTTAATTAAACAGAAGGGGGCAGATGCTAAGAGCCACTGCAAAAGTATTACATTCATATGGAAATTGGACTCCTACTGTTCACCTAGTCCCATTTGGGGACTCAAGTTACAAGACTCCTGGAGAGTTCCCATTGGTTGAGGAAGGATGGTAGGAGGGTGTTCCGGGGGAAGTGGGGCCCCCATGTCCGGTAGAGACACACGTGTGTGTGGACCCGCTTGTTAGGGGGACGCACACGGCCTCTCACAAAATAAAACTTTGTTTCAGTTTGATTGGCTTGTGTTTTTGTGCTCAGCCGGGTTGCAGGATCGCAAGCCGGCGTGTGCTGACAGCAACCCGCGGAAGCACCCAGCAGGAAGGTGGCAGGTGAAAACAGAAGCAGGCAGGAGCGGAGCTAAGGCTCACGCGGCCCAAGCCATGCAGCCTGCACCAGTGGCCCAAAGCCAAGACTGGCGAAAACCACTTACATTGAAAAAGCTTTACCAGCTTCCAAAAAACTACAAATCTCCTGGAATCACAGCAATTGTTTTTTCACCCAATCTTGATGATATTTTCAGGAAATGATCAGTACAGCAATCCCACTTGGCTGACAAAATTTCGTTCTTCTAGGTTCAACCGTTCATTTGCAGTAACCGTTTTTATTTTGAGGTTTCACTCTGTTTTCTCCTATATGGATACATGTATTTGGAACTCTAAATCAAACACGATTTGTGCTAGCTCTTTGAAACTTGGCACAATAAAGTAGTTCTAAGTTCTATCTCTATGGTTTGTTTGCTATTGATGTAGCCCAAACAGAAACTGGCGAAAATCACTTTTATTTAAAGGGCTTGCCCAGCTTCTAAAAAACTACGAATCTCCAGTAATCTCAGCAAATGTTTTTTCTCTCAATCTTGATGATACTTTCAGGTAATGATCAGTACACCAATCCCACTTGGCTCACCAAATTTCGTTCTTCTAGGTTAAACCGTTTGTTTGCAGTAACCGTTTTCATTTTTAAGTTTCACTCTGTTTTCTCCTATATGGATAAATGTATTTTGAACTCTAAATCAAACACGGTTTCTGCTATCTCCTTGAAACTTGACACAATAAAGCAGTGTCAAGTTCTATCTCTATGGTTCGTTTCCTGTTGATATAGCCTAAAGCAGAGACTGGCAAAAATCACTTTTATTTAAAAAGCTTTCCCAGCTTCAAAATAACTATAAATCTCCTGAAATCTCGGCTAATGTTTTTTCACCAAATATTGATGATACTTTCAGGTAATGATCAGTACACCAATCCCTCTTGGCTAACCAAATGTCGTTCTTTTTTGTTAAAACGTTCGTTTGCAGAAACCGTATTCATTTTGAGGTTTCACTCTGTTTTCTCCTATATGGATACATGTATTTGGAACTCTAAATCAAACACAGATTGTGCTAGCTCTTTGAAACTTGGCACAATAAAGTAGTTCCAAGTTCTATCTCTATGGTTTGTTTGCTATTGATGTAGCCCAAAGCAGAGACTCGCAAAAATTACTTTCATTGAAAGGGCTTTTGCAGCTTCCAAAAAACTAGGAATCTCTTGGAATCTCAGCAAATGTTTTTTTACCCAATCTTGATGATACTTTCAAGTAATGATCAGTACACCAATCCCACTTGGCTCACCAAATTTCGATCTTCTAGGTTAAACCATTCGTTTGCAGTAACCGTTTTCATTTTGAGGTTTCACTCTGTTTTCTCCTATATAGATACATGTAGTTGGAACTCTATATTAAACACGGTTTGTGCTAGCTTTTTGAAAGTTGAGACAATAAAGTAGTTACAAGTTCTATCTCTATGGTTTGTTTGCTATTGATGTACCACAAAGCAGAGACTGGCGAAAATCACTTTCATTGAAAGGGCTTGCAAAGCTTCAAAAAAACTATGAATCTCCTGGAATCTGAGCAAATGTTTTTTCACCCAATCTTGATGATACTTTCAGGTAATGATCACTACACCAGTACACTTGGCTCACCAAATTTCATTCTTCTAGGTTAAACAGTTTGTTTGCAGTAACCGCTTTCATTTTGAGGTTTCACTCTGTTTACTCCTATATGGATACATGTAGTTGGAACTCTAAATCCAACACGGTTTGTGCCAGCTCTTTGAAACTTGGCACAATAAAGTAGTTCCAATTTCTATCTCTGTGGCTTGTTTGCTATTGATGTACCCCAAAGCAGGTACTGGCGAAAATCACTTTAATTGAAAGGGCTTGCCAAGCTTCCAAAAAACTACGAATCTTCTGAAATCTCAGCAAATATTTTTTAACCCAATCTTGATGATACTTTCAAGTAATGATCAGTACAGAAATCCACTTGGCTCACCAAACTTTGTTCTTCTAGATTAAACCGTTCGTTTGCAGTAACTGTTTTCATTTTGAGGTTTCACTCTGTTTTCTCCTATATGGATACATGTAGTTGGAACTCTAAATCAAACACGGTTTGTGCTAGCTCTTTAAAACTTGGCACAATAAAGTAGTTCCAAGTTCTATCTCTATGGTTTGTTTGCTATTGACGTACCCCAAAGCAGAGACTGGCGAAAATCACTTTCATTGAAAGGGCTTTCCCAGCTTCCAAAATACTACGAATCTCCTGAAATCTCAGCTAATGTTTTTACGCCCAAACTTGATGATAGTTTCAGACAATGATAAGTACAGCAATCACACTTCGCTCACAAAATTTCGTTCTTCTAAGTTCAATTGTTCGTTTGCAGTAACCGTTTTTATTTTGAGGTTTCACTCTGTTTTCTCCTATATGTATACACGTAGTTAGAACTCTAAATGAAACACGGTTTGTGCTAGCTCTTTGAAACTTGGCACAAAAAAGTCGTTCCAAATTTTATCTTTATAGTTTTTTTTGCTATTGATGTAGCCCAAAGCAGAGACTAGCAAAAATCACTTATATTGAAAGGGCTTTTCAAGCTTTCAAAAAAGTACGAATCTCCAGAAATCTCATCTAATGTTTTTACACCCAATGTTGATGATAGTTTAAGGCAATGTTCAGTATAGCAATCCCACTTGGCTCACAAAATTTCGTTCTTTTAGGTTCAACCGTTCGTTTGCAGTAACCGTTTTCATTTTGAGGTTTCACTCTGTTTTCTCCTCTATGGATACATGTAGTTGGAACTCTAAATCAAACACGGTTTGTGCCAACTCTTTGAAATTTGGCACAATAAAGTAGTTCCAAGTTCTATCTCTATGGTTTGTTTGCTCTTGATGTAGCCCAAAGAAGAGACTGGCAAAAAACACTTATATTGAAAGAGCTTTCCCAGCTTCCAAAAAACTACAAATCTCCTGAAATCTCAGCAAATATTTTTTAACCCAATCTTGATGATACTTTCAAGTAATGATCAGTACAGCAATCCCACTTGGCTCACCAAATTTCATTCTTCTAGGATAACGGTTCATTTGCAGTAACCGTTTTCATTTTGAGGTTTCACTCTGTTTTCTCTTATATGGATACATGTAGTTGGAACTCTAAATCAAACACGGTTTGTGCTAGCTCTTTGAAACTTGGCACAATAAAGTAGTTCCAATTTCTATCTCTAAGGTTTGTTTGTTATTGATGTAGCCCAAAACAGAGACTGGCGAAAACAAGTTTTATTTAAAGGGCTTGCCCAGCTTCCAAAAAACTACGAATCTCCTGGAATCTCAGTAAATGTTTTTTCACCCAATCTTCATGATACTTTCAGGTAATGATCACTACACCAATCTCACTTGGCTCACAAAATTTCGTTCTTCTAGGTTAAACCGTTCGTTTGCAGTAACCCTTTTCTTTTTGAGGTTTCACTGTGTTTTCTCCTATATAGATATATGTAGTTGGAACTCTAAATCAAACATGGTTTTTGCTTGCTATTTGAAACTTAGCACAATAAAGTAGTGCCAAGTTTTGTCTCTATAGTTTGTTTGCTATTGATATAGTCCAAAGCAGAGACTGGCGAAAATCACTTTCATTGAAAAGGCTTTTTCAACTTCAAAAAAACTAAGAATCTCGTGAAGTCTCAGCTAATGTTTTTACACCCAATCTTGATGATAGTTTCAGGCAATGATCAGTACAGCAATCTCACTTGGCTCACAAAATTTCGTTCTTATAGTTTAAACCGTTCATTTCCAGTAACCGTTTTCATTTTGAGGTTTCACTCTGTTTTCTCCTATATGAATACATGTAGTTGGAACTCTAAATCAAACACGGTTTGTGCTAGCTCTTTGAAACTTGGCAAAATAAAGTAGTTCCAATGGCTATCTCTATGGTTTGTTTGCTATTGATGTAGGCCAAAGCAGAGACTGGCTAAAATCACTTTCAATGAAAGGGCTTTCCCAGCTTTTAAAAAACTACAAAACTCCTGGAAGCTCAGCAAATGTTTTTTTTTTTTTTACCTAATCTTGATAATACTTTCAGGTAATGATCAGTACACCAATCTCACTTGGCTCACCAAATTTCGTTCTTCTAGGTTAAACCGTTCGTTTGCAGTATCCGTTTTCATTTTGAGGTTTCACTCTGTTTTCTCTGATAAGGATACATGTATTTGGGACTCTAAATCAAACACGGTTTGTGCTAGCTCTTTGAAACTTGGCACAATAAAGTAGTTCCAAGTTTTATTACTATAGTTTTTTTTTTTTTTTTTTTTTTTTTTTTTTTTTTTTTGCTATTGATGTACCCCAAAGCAGATACTGGCGAAAATGACTTTCATTTAAGGGCTTGCCAAGCTTCCAAAGAACTACGAATCTCTTGAAATCTCAGCAAATGTTTTTTCACCCAATCTTGATGATACTGTCAAGTAATGATCTGTACACCAATCCCACTTGGCTCACCAAATTTGTTTCTTTTAGGTTAAATCGTTCGTTTGCAGTAACCGATTTCAATTTGAGGTTTCACTCTGTTTTCTTCTATATGGATACATGTAGTTGGAACTCTTAAACAAACACGGTTTTTGGTAGCTCTTTGAAACATGGCACAATAAAGTAGTTCCAATTTCTATCTCTGTGTTTTGTTTGCTATTGATGTAACCAAAAGCAGAGACTGCCAAAAATCACTTTCATTGAAAGGTCTTTTCCAGCTTCCAAAAAACTACAAATCTCCTGAAATCTCAGCCAATGTTTTTTCACCCAATCTTGATGATACTTTAAGGTAATGATCAGTACATCAATCCCACTTGGCTCACCAAATTTCGATCTTCTAGGTAAAACCATTTGTTTGAAGTAACCGTTTTCATTTTGAGGTTTCACTCTGTTTTCTCCTATATGGACACATGTAGTTGGAACTCTAAATCAAACACGGTTGTGCTAGCTCTTTGAAATTTGGCACAATAAAGTAGTTCCAAGTTCTATCGCTATGGTGTGTTTGCTATTGATGTATCACAACGCAGAGACTAGCGAAAATCACTTTCATTGAAAGGGCTTTTCCAGCTTCCAAAAAATTACGAATCTCCTGAAATCTCAGCTAATGTTTTTACATCTAATTTTGATGATAGTTTCAGACAATGATAAGTACAGCAATTCCACTTCGCTCACCAAATTTTGTTCTTCTAGATAAAACCGTTCGTTTGCAGTAACTGCTTTCATTTTGAGGTTTCACTCTGTTTTCTCCTATATGATTAAATGTAGTTGGAACTCTAAATCAAACACGGTTTGTGCTAGCTCTTTGATACTTGGCACAATAAAGTAGTTCCAATTACTATCTCTGTGGTTTGTTTGCTATTGATGTAGCCAAATGCAGAGACTGGCAAAAATCACTTTCATTGAAAGGTCTTTCACAGCTTTCAAAAAATTGGGAATCTCTTGAAATCTCAGCTAATTTTTTTTACCCACTCTTGATGATACTTTCAGGTAAGGATCAGTACACCAATCTCACTTGGCTCACCAAATTTCGGTCTTCTAGGTTAAACCCTTCCTTTGCAGTAACCGTTTTTATTTT
The DNA here is from genome assembly GCF_052094955.1 of Ictidomys tridecemlineatus. NCBI lineage: Eukaryota > Metazoa > Chordata > Mammalia > Rodentia > Sciuridae > Ictidomys > Ictidomys tridecemlineatus. The sequence continues at coordinate 92,013,638 of NC_135487.1, forward strand.
GAGGATTTACTCTGTTTTCTCCTATATAGATACATGTAGTTGAAACTCTAAATCAAACACGGTTTGTGCTAGCTCTTTGAAACTTGGCATAATAAAGTAGTTCCAATTTCTATCTCTATGGTTTGTTTCTTATTTATGTAGGCCAAAGCAGAGACTGGCGAAAATGACTTTCATTGAAAGGGCTTTCCCAGCTTCCAAAAAACTACGCATCTCCTTAAATCTCAGCTAATGTTTTTTCATTCAATCTTGATGATACTTTCAGGAAATGATAACTACACCAATCTCACTTGGCTCTCCAAATTTCGTTCTTCTAGGTAAAACCGTTCCTTTGCGGTAACCGTTTTCATTTTGAGGTTTCACTCTGTTTTCTCTGATATGGATACATGTAGTTGGAACTCTAAATCAAACACGGTTTGTGCTAGCTCTTTGAAACTTGGCACAATAAAGTAGTTCCAAGTTTTATTACTATAGTTTTTTTTGCTATTGATGTACCCCAAAGCAGATACTGGCGAAAATTTCTTTCATTTAAGGGCTTGCCAAGCTTCCAAAGAACTACGAATCTCCTGAAATCTCAGCAAATGTTTTTTCACCCAATCTTGATGATACTTTCAAGTAATGAGCTGTACACCAATCGAACTTGACTCACCAAATTTTTTTCTTCTAGGTTAAATCGTTCATTTGCAGTAACCATTTTCATTTTGAGGTTTCACTCTGTTTTCTTCTATATGGATACATGTAGTTGAAACTCTTAAACAAACACGGTTTTTGCTATCTCTTTGAAACATGGCACAATAAAGTAGTTCCAAGTTCTATCTCTATGGTTTGTTTGCTATTCATGTACCGCAAAGCAGAGACTGGCAAAAATCACTTTCATTGAAAGGGCTTGCCAAGCTTCAAAAAAACTACGAATCTCTTGAAATCTCAGCAAATGTTTTTTCACCAAATCTTGATGATACTTTCAAGTAATGATCAGTACACCAATCCCACTTGGCTCACCAAATTTTGTTCTTCTAGGTTAAACCATTTCTTTGCAGTAATTGCTTTCATTTTGAGGTTTCACTCTGTTTTCTTCTATATGGATACATGTAGTTGGAACTCTAAATCAAACACGGTTTGTGCTAGCTCTTTTAAACTTGGCACAATAAAGTAGTTCCAAGTTCTATCTCTATGGTTTGTTTGCTATTGATGTACCCAAAAGCAGAGACTGGCGAAAATCACTTTCATTGAAAGGGCTTTTCCAGCTTCCAAAAGACTATGAATCTCCTGAAATCTCAGCTAATGTTTTTACACCCAAACTTGATGATAGTTTCAGACAATGATAAGTACAGCAATCCCACTTCACTCACAAAATTTCGTTCTTCTAGGTTCAATTCTTCGTTTGCAGTAACCGTTTTTATTTTGAGGTTTCACTCTGTTTTCTCCTATATGTATACACCTAGTTGGAACTCTAAATGAAACACGGTTTGTGCTAGCTCTTTGAAACTTGGCACAAAAAAGTCGTTCCAAATTTTATCTCTATAGTTTTTTTGCTATTGATGTAGCCCAAAGCAGAGACTAGCAAAAATCACTTATATTGAAAGGGCTTTTCTGGCTTCCAAAAAACTACAAATCTCCAGAAATCTCATCTAATGTTTTTACACCCAAATTTGATGATAGTTTCAGGCAATGATCAGTATAGCAATCCCACTTGGCTAATAAAATTTCTTTCTTTTACGTTCAACCGTTCGTTTGCAGTAACCTTTTTCATTTTGAGGTTTCACTCTGTTTTCTCCTGAATGGATACATGTAGTTGGAACTCTAAATCAAACACGGTTTGTGCTAGCTCTTTGAAACTTGGCACAATAAAGTAGTTCTAAGTTCTATCTCTATGGTTTGTTCGCTCTTAATGTAGCCCAAAGAAGAGACTGGCAAAAATCACTTATATTGAGAGGGCTTTCCCAGCTTCCAAAAAACTACAAATCTTCTGAAATCTCAGCAAATGTTTTTTCACCCAATCTTGATGATACTTTCAGGTAATGATAAGTACACCAATCCCACTTGGCTCACCAAATTTCGTTCTTCTAAGTTAAACCATTTGTTTGCAGTAACCGTTATCAGTTTGAGGTTTCACTCAGTTTCTCCAATATGGATACATGTAGTTGGAACTCTAAATCAAACACGGTTTGTGCTAGCTCTTTGAAAGTTGGCACAATAAAGTAGTTCCAAGTTTTATCTCTACAGTTTTTTTGCTATTGATGTAGCCCAAAGCAGAGACTGGCAAAAATAACTTTCATTGAAAGGGCTTTCCCAGCTTCCAAAAAATTAAGAATCTACAGAAATCTCAGCTAATGTTTTTAAACCCAATCTTGATGATAGTTTCAAACAATGATAAGTACAGCAATCCCACTTGGCTCACCAAATTTTGTTTTTCTAGTTTAAACCGTTTGTTTGCAGTAACCGTTTTCATTTTGAGGTTTTACTCTGTTTTCTCCTATATAAATACATGTAGTTGGAACTCTAAATCAAACACGGTTTCTGCTAGCTCTTTAAACTTGGCACAATATAGTAGTTCCAAGTTCTATCTCTATGGTTTTTTTGCTATTGATGTAGCCCAAAGCAGATACTGGCGAAAATCACTTTCATTGAAAGGGCTTTCCCAGCTTCCAAAAAACTACAAGTCTCCTGGAATCTCAGCAAATGTTTTTTCACCCAATCTTTATGATACTTTCAGGTAATGATCAGTACACCAATCCCACTTGGCTCACCAAATTTTGTTCTTCTAGGATAACCGTTCATTTGCAGTAACCGTTTTCATTTTGAGGTTTCACTCTGTTTTCTCCACTATGGATACATGTAGTTGGAACTCTAAATCAAACACGGTTTGTGCCAACTCTTTGAAACTTGGCACAATAAAGTAGTTCCAAGTTCTATCTCTATGGTTTGTTTGCTATTGATGTACCCCAAAGGAGAGACTGGCGAAAATCACTTTCATTGAAAGGGCTTTCCCAGCTTCAAAAAAACTACGAATCTCCTGAAATCTCAGCTAATGTTTTTACACCCAATCTTAATGACAGTTTCAGGCAATGATCAGTACAGCAATCGTACTTGGCTCACAAAATTTTGTTCTTCTAGGTTCAACCTTTCGTTTGCAGTAACCGTTATCATTTTGAGGTTTCACTCTGTTTTCTCATATATGGATACATGTAGTTGGAACTCTAAATCAAACACGGTTTTTGCTAGCTCTTTGAAACTTGGCACAATAACGTAGTTCCAATTTCTATCTCTGTGGTTTGTAGGCTATTGATGTAGCCAAAAGCAAAGACTGGCAAAAATCACTTTAATTGAAAGGTCTTTCCCAGCTTCCTAAAAACTACAAATCTTCTGAAATCTCAGCTAATGTTTTTTTACCCAATCTTGATGATACTTTCAGGTAATGATCAGTACAGCAATTTCACTTGGCTCACAAAATTTCGTTCTTCTAGGTTCAACTGTACATTTGCAGTAATCGTTTTCATTTTGAGGTTTCACTCTGTTTTCTCCTATGTGGATACATGTAGTTGGAACTCCAAATCAAACACGGTTTCTGCTAGCTCTTTGAAACTTGGAACAATAAAGTAGTTCCAATTTATATCTCAATGATTTGTTTGCTATTGATGTAAGCCAAAGCAGAATGGCAAAAATCACTTTCATTGAAAGGTCTTTGTCAGCTTTCAAAAAACTACGAATCTCCTGAAATTTCAGCCAATGTTTTTTCACCAAATCTTGATGATACTTTCAGGTAATGATAAGTACACCAATCCCACTTGTCTCACCAAATTTCGTTCTTCTAAGTTAAACCGTTCGTTTGCTGTAACTGTTATCATTTTGAGGTTTCACTCTGTTTTCTCCAATATGGATACATGTAGTTGGAACTCTAAATCAAACACGGTTTGTGCTAGCTCTTTAAAGTTGGCACAATAAAGTAGTTCCAATTTTTATCTCTATAGTTTTTTTGCTATTGATGTAGCCCAAAGCAGAGACTGGCAAAAATCACTTTCATTGAAAAGACTTGCGAAGCTTCCAAAAAACTACGAATTTCCTAAAATCTCAGCTAAATTTTTTACACTTAATCTTGATGATAGTTTCAGGCAATGATCAGTACAGCAATCCCACTTGGCTGACAAAATTTTTTACTTCTATGTTCAACCGTTTGATTGCAGTAACCGTTTTCATTTTGAGGTTTCACTCTGATTTCTCCTATATGAATACATGTAGTTGGAACTCTAAATCAAACATGGTTTGTGCTAGGTCTTTGAAACTTGGCACAATAAAGTAGTTCCAAGTTCTATCTCTATGGTTTGTTTGCTATTGATGTGGCCCAAAACAGAGACTGGCGAAAATCCCTTATATTTAAAGGGCTTGCCCAGCTTCCAAAAAACTACGAATCTCCTGGAATCTCAGCAAATGTTTTTTCACCCAATCTTGATGATACTTTCAGGTAATGATCAGTACACCAATCCCACTTGACTCACCAAATTTCGTTCTTTTAGGTTAAACCATTCATTTGCAGTAACCGTTTTCATTTTGAGGTTTCACTCTGTTTTCTCCTATATGGATACATGTAGTTGGAACTCTAAATCAAACATGGTTTGTGCTAGCTCTTTGAAACTTGGCACAATAACGTAGTTCCAAGTTCTATCTCTATGGTTTGTTTGCTATTGATGTAGCCCAAAGCAGAGACTGGCGAAAATCACTTTAATTTAAAGGGCTCTTTCAGCTTCCAAAAAACTATGAATCTCCTGAAATCTCATCAAATGTTTTTTCACCCAATCTTGATGATACTTTCATGTAATGATCAGTACAGCAATCTCATTTGGCTCACCAAATTTCGTTCTTCTAGGTTAAACCGTTTGTTTGCAGTAAACGTTTTCATTTTGAGCTTTCACTCTGTTTTCTCCTATATGGATACAAGTAGTTGGAACTCGAAATCAAACACGGCTTGTGCTAGCTCTTTGAAACTTGGCACAATAAAGTAGTTTTAAGTTCTATCTCTATGTTTTGTTTGCTATTGATGTAGAACCAAGCAGAGACTGGCGAAAAACACTTTCTTTGAAAGGGCTTGCCCAGCTTCCAAAAATTACGAATCTCCTGAAATCTCAGCAAATGCTTTTTCACCCAATCTTGATTATACTTTGAGTTAATGACCAGTACACAAATCTCACTTGGCTCACCTAATTTCGTTTTTGTAGGTTAAACCGTTCGTTTGCAGTGACCGTTTTCATTTTGAGGTTTCACTCTGTTTTCTCCAATATGGATACATGTAGTTGGAACTCTAAATGAAACACGGTTTGTGCTAGCTCTTTGAAACTTGGCACAATAAAGTAGTTCCAATTTCTATCTCTATGGTTTGTTTGCTATTTATGTACCACAAAGCAGAGACTGGCGAAAATCACTTTCATTGAAAGGGCTTGCCAAGTTTCCAAAAAACTACGGATCCCCTGGAATCTCAGAAAATGTTTTTTCACCCAATCTTGATGATACTTTAAGGTAATGGTCAGTACATCAATCCCACTTGGCTCAACAAATTTTGATCTTCTAGGTTAAACCATTCGTTTGCAGTGACCGTTTTCATTTTGAGGTTTCACTCTGTTTTCTCCAAATGGATACATGTAGTTGGAACTCTAAACCAAACACGGTTTGTGCTAGATCTTTGAAACTTGGCACAATAAAGTAGTTCCAATTTCTATCTCTATGGTTTGTTTGCTATTGATGTAGCCCAAAGCAGAGACTGGCAAAAATCACTTTAATTTAAAGGGCTCTCCCAGCTTCCAAAAAACTACGAATCTCCTGAAATCTCATCAAATGTTTTTTCACCCAATCTTGATGATACTTTGAGGTAATTATTAGTACACCAGTCCCATTTGGCTCAAAAAATTTCGTTCTTCTAGGTTAAACCATATGTTTGCAGTAAACGTTTTCATTTTGAGGTTTCACTCTGTTTTCTCCTGTATGGATACAAGTAGTTGGAAACTCGAAATCAAACACGGTTTGTGCTAGCTCACTGAAACTTGGCACAATAAAGTATTTCAAAGTTCTATCTCTATGGTTTGTTTTCTATTGATGTAGCCCAAAGCAGAGACAGGCGAAAATCACTTTCATTGAAAGGGCTTGCCCAGCTTCCAAAAAACTATGAATCTCCTGAAATCTCAACAAAAGTTTTTTCACCTAATCTTGAAGATACTTTCAAGTAATAATCAGTACACCAGTTCCACTTGGCTCACCAAATTTCGTTCTTCTAGGTTAAACCGTTCGTTTGCAGTAACCATTTTTATTTTGAGGTTTCACTCTGTTTTCTCCTATATGGATACATGTAGTTGGAACTCTAAATCAAACACGGTTTGTTCTAGCTCTTTGAAACTTGGCACAGTAAAGTAGTTCCAAGTTCTATCTGTATGGTTTGTTTGCTATTGATGTAGCCCAAAGCAGAGACTGGCAAAAATCACTTTCATTGAAAGGTCTTTTCCAGCTTCCAAAACAACTATGAATCTCCTGAAATCTCAGCTAAAGTTTATTCACCCAATCTTGATGATACTTTCAGGTAATAATCAGTACACCAATCTCACTTGGCTTACTAAATTTCGTTCTTCTTGGTTAAACCGTTCGTTTGCAGTAACCGTTTTCATTTTGAGGTTTCACTCTGTTTTCTCTTATATGGATACATGTAGTTGAAACTCTAAATCAAACACGGTTTGTGCTAGGTTTTTGACACGTGGCACAATATAGTAGTTTTAATTTCTATCTCTTTGGTTTGTTTGTTATTGATGTAGCCCAAAGCAGAGACTGGAAAAAATCACTTTCATTGAAAGGTCTTTCCAAGCTTCCAAAAAACTACAAATCTTCTGAAATCTCAGCTAAAGTTTTTTTACCCAATCTTGATGATACTTTCAGGTAATGATAAGTACAACAATCCCACTTGGTTCACCAAATTTCGTTCTTCTAGATTGAACTGTTCTTTTGCAGTAACCGTTTTCATTTTGAGCTGTCACTCTGTTTTCTTCTATATGAATATATGTAGTTGGAACTCTAAATCAAACACGGTTTCTGCTAGCTCTTTGAAACTTGGCACAATAAAGTAGTTCCAAGTTCTATCTCTATGGTTTATTTAGTATTCATGTAGCCCAAAGCAGAGACTGGCGAAAATCTCCTTCATTGAATAGGCTTGCCAAGCTTCCAAAAAACTATGAATCTTCTGAAATCTGAGCAAATGTTTTTTCACTCAATCTTGATGATACTTTCAGGTAATGATCAGTACACCAATCCCACTTGGATCACCAAATTTCGTTCTTCTAGGTTAAACCGTTTGTTTGCAGTAACCGTTTTCATTTCGAGGTTTCACTCTGTTTTCTCCTATATGGATACATGTAGTTGGAACTCTAAATCAAACACGGCTTGTGCTAGCTCTTTGAAAATTGGCACAATAAAGTAGTTTTAAGTTCTATCTCTATGTTTTGTTTGCTATTGATGTAGAACCAAGCAGAGACTGGCGAAAATCACTTTCTTTGAAAGGGCTTGCCCAGCTTCCAAAAATTACGAATCTCCTGAAATCTCAGCAAATGCTTTTTCACCCAATCTTGATGATACTTTGAGATAATGACCAGTACACAAATCTCACTTGGCTCACCTAATTTCGTTTTTGTAGGTTAAACCGTTCGTTTGCAGTGACCGTTTTCATTTTGAGGTTTCACTCTGTTTTCTCTTATATGGATACATGTAGTTGGAACTCTAAATCAAACACGGTTTGTGCTAGCTCTTTGAAACTTGGCACAATAAAGTAGTTCCAAGTTCTATCTCTATGGTTTGTTTGCTATTGATGTTCCACAAAGCAGAGACTGGCGAAAATCACTTTCATTGAAAGGTCTTGCCAAGCTTCCAAAAAACTACGGATCCCCTGGAATCTCAGAAAATGTTTTTTCACCCAATCTTGATGATACTTTAAGGTAATGGTCAGTACATCAATCCCACTTGGCTCAACAAATTTTGATCTTCTAGGTTAAACCGTTCGTTTGCAGTGACCGTTTTCATTTTTAGGTTTCACTCTGTTTTCTCCAACATGGATACATGTAGTTGGAACTCGAAATCAAACACGGTTTGTGCTAGCTCTTTGAAACTTGGCACAATAAAGTTGTTCCAATTTCTATCTCTATGGTTTGTTTGCTATTGATGTAGCCCAAAGCAGAGACTGGCGAAAATCACTTTCATTGAAAGGGCTTGCCAAGCTTCCAAACAACTACGAATCTCCTGAAATCTCAGCAAATGTTTTTTCAACCAATCTTGATGATAGGTTCAAGTAATGATCAGTACACCAATCCCACTTGGCTCACCAAATGTCGTTCTTCTAGGTTTAATGGATCATTTGCAGTAACCGTTTTCATTTTGAGGTTTCACTCTGTTTTCTCCTATATGGATACATGTAGTTGGAACTCTAAATCAAACACGGTTTGTGCTAGCTCTATGAAACGTGGCACAATAAAGTAGTTCCAAGTTCTGTCTCTATGGTTTGTTTGCTATTGATGCAGCCCAAAGCAGAGATTGGCGAAAATCACTTTCATTGAAAGGGCTTGCCAAGTTTCCAAAAAACTACGGATCCCCTGGAATCTCAGAAAATGTTTTTTCACCCAATCTTGATGATACTTTAAGGTAATGGTCAGTACATCAATCCCACTTGGCTCAACAAATTTCGATCTTCTAGGTTAAACCGTTCGTTTGCAGTGACCGTTTTCATTTTGAGGTTTCACTCTGTTTTCTCCTATATGGATACATGTAGTTGGAACTCTAAATAAAACAGGGTTTGTGCTAGCTCTTGGAAACTTGGCACAATGAAGTAGTTCCAAGTTATATCTCTATGGTTTGTTTGCTATTGATGTACACCAAAGCAGAGACTGGCGAAAATCACTTTCATTGAAAGGGCTTGCCAATCTTTCAAAAAACTATGAATCTCCTGAAATCTCAGCAAATGTTTTTTCACCAAATCTTGATGAAACTTTCAAGTAATGATCAGTACACCAATCTCACTTGGCTCACCAACTTTCGTTATTCTAGGTTAAAGCGTTCGTTTGCAGTAACCTTTTTCATTTTGAGGTTTCACTCTGTTTTCTCCAAATGGATACATGTAGTTGGAACTCTAAATCAAACACGGTTTCTGCTACCTCTTTGAAACTTGGCACAATAAAGTAGTTCCAATTTCTATTTCTATGGTTTGTTTGCTATTGCTGTAGCCCAAAGCAGAGACTGGTAAAATTCACTTTCATTGAAAGTTCTTTCCCAGCTTCCAAAAAACTACGAATCTACTGAAATCTCACCTAATGTTTTTTCACCCAATCTTGATGATACTTTCAGGTAATGATCAGTACACAAATCTCACTTGGCTCATCAAATTTCATTCTTCTAGATTAAACCGTTCATTTCAGTAACCATTTTCATTTTGAGGTTTCACTCTGTTTTCTCCTATATGGATACATGTAGTTGGAACTCTAAATCAAACACGGTTTGTTGTAGCTCTTTGAAACATGGCACAATAAAGTAGTTCCAAGTTCATTCTCTATGCTTTGTGTGCTATTGATGAATCCCAAAGCAGAGATTGACGAAAATCACTTTCATTGAAAGGGCTTGCCCAGCTTCAAAAAACTACGAATCTCCTGAAATCTCAGCAAATGTTTTTTCACCCGATCTTGATGATACTTTTAGGTAATGATCAGTACCCCAATCCCACTTGGCTCACCAAATTTTGTTCTTTTAGGTTAAACCATTCGTTTGCAGTAACCGTTTTCATTTTGAGGTTTCACTCTTTTTTCTCCTATATGGATACATGCATTTGGAACTCTAAATCAAACACGGTTTTTGCTAGCTCTTTGAAACGTGGCACAATAAAGTAGTTCCAAGTTCTATCTCTATGGTTTGTTTGCTATTGATGTAGCCCAAAGCAGAGACTGGCGAAAATCACTTTCATTTAAAGGGCTCTCCCAGCTTCCAAAAAACTACGAATCTCCTGAAATCTCATCAAATGTTTTTCCACCCAATCTTGATGATACTTTGAGGTAATGATCAGTACACCAGTCCCATTTGGCTCATCAAATTTCGTTTTTCTAGGTTAAACACTAAAAAACAAAAATAGTTAGGAAGCCGTGAAAAGACATGGAGGAAGCTTAGATGCATATTACTAAGTGAAAGACACCAATCTGAAAGGGCTCCGTACTGTTTGATTCTAACTACATAATATTCTGGAATAAAAAGCAAAATTATGGAGAAAGTAAAATGATTCGCGGTTGGGGAGACAGGGAAAATAGGAAACCTACAGAGGATTTTTAGTGTGGTGAAATTATTGACTATTATAATACAATGGTGGATACAGGTTATTGTACATTTGTCAAGACTCATACAATACCTAACACCAAGATTGATCCTTAACGGAAACTACGCAATTTAGGGAACAATGAGGTGTCAGTGTGGATTGCTGAATGTAACAAGTATGCCACTGTAACAAACGATGGATGACCATGGTGGCGAAGGCTCTTTGAGTGGAAGCACAGGAGGTATATGGAAACTATGTAATTGTTTTTAAAATAAAGTTGATTTCTAAAAATTGGGAAGAACACCCTCAGAAAATTTAGTAAAGGAAATAAAGAAGTGAGAGGTAAAAGTAGAGAATATGGTTCATAAAACCAAAATACTCAAGTTTCAAGAAATAGGTAATGATAAAGTTCTGAGCAGAGCACAAAGGTACAAATGAGAAAATATTGATTAGTTATGTCAACTGGAGATGACTGATGATATTAGCAAAATAATATTTTTAATCAAATGGTACAGCAGGACTCAGAGTAAGGGTTAAAAGGGAGAAAAGGAATGCTTAAGAGATAGGAATTGTAGATTATTTTTTCACAAAAATTAAATCAGAATTGAATACCAAAACAAAGATAAGAAAATAAGATGTGGATTGGGTCAAAGATATAGAGATGCAGGGAATAGTAGAAATACTATTTTTCTGAAATGAGAGCTAACAGGCAGATGATGAGGAGGATTGAGTCCATAAATAGAGGAGTGAGAGAGGCACATTGTATCTCCGGGGCCTTTGATATAAACTATTTCATGTCCATATTGGACATCCTCAGGCCTCTCAGTTCTACCTATGTATTTCATCCCCACAATACACATGAGAAGATGAAAATGGAAGTCCTGGTAACCTATTCTTTTTTAGTTACCAATCTGCTCTGTCTTTTCTCACTCTTTATTTTGGAATTTAAAAAATTTCCCTGGCCTGGTTGCCATCTGTCTGCAATTTGGATCCCATAATTGATCGCTTAAATTTCTTTCAACACTCTTAATTCCTTGCCTTTTGAAACTTCCACCTAGCTATCAACTTCTAAACCTGAATAAATCCTACCATCCATTTTCTCCTACACCTAACCTCACTCTGATTCATTCTCTTGTTGCAAATTTCTTTCCCCTCATTCTGTCACACCACCTGAAACCTTTGTTCCAGAATTCAACAAAACCTCACATTCTCTGTCTATTCACTAATCTCCACTTACTGCCCAACTGAAACCTGGCTACCTCAAGAGGATACCACTGGAATTATGCCCCTTCTGGTAGAAGGTTAATTCTCCACCTCCATTTTCCACAGGTCCAGAGGCATCACCAGCACTTTGCAGCACCCTGTCACTTGCAGGTTGTCACCCTTCTACTTTCAAACTTAAGACTCAAAATCTGAAGGTATAACATGTCTGGTTACGTCATGCTCTTCTCCTAGTTGATACTACAGTTGAAATATCTGTTTTGCAATCTCTCTCTTCACCCCAACACCTACAATCATACTAGCTACCTTAACATTAGACAAATAACCTAACACCCTAGGCTCAGCGTTCTTTGTCTTAACCAAGCCTTCATGCCATTTTAGCAACACCCACACCCTTGACCTTGCCCACTCTATACTGCTTTAATGAAGTAAACTCAGGCTTTAATATTCCACTATTGAATTCCTATCCCACCTCCAGCTTAATCAAGCATCATAGCATTACTGCTTAAATACACACCTTCTTTGACATCACTGAGGCCTCATCTTCCAAACATTCTATACTTTCCAGATTTATCTTCCTGTCCTAATTTTCTTTCTTATGCAATTTGAATCCCATAATTGATTACTTAAATTTCTTTCAACACTCTTAATCCCTTGCCTTTTGACCTTTCCTTCTAGCTATCAACTTCTAAACCTGAATCAATCCTACCATCCATTTTCTCCTACACATAACCTTTGAGCATTGCTGAAGGAAACTGTACAAATGTGCATGCTACTCTTACTAAAATTCATATTTTAGAATTTCAGTGGGGGCTTTTGGACTTGCTTTTGTTCTCCTTCCCATTCTATCAATTGTAGAAGCTTTACTGATATTTTATTGTACCTTCGTCTACTTTTCTTGATTGCTAACAAAGCTAAGGTGGTCTTTCAAATAAGAATTTCCTTCAAATTCATCATAATGCCAACCTATCACCTTGTTTAAGTCACTCTTCTTTTTTTGACTCCCTAAATACAGTATGCACAAAAGTCTAGATTCCTTGAAATAACCACTTCCTCTCCCTATCTTTCTGTGGCATCAGTAAAATACAACTGTGCCCTCAACATACCATGTTGCTCATGCTGTGTATGCTGTTCCTTCTACCACTCTATTTTCTCCTCCGGTTAGACTAAAAAAAAAAAAAAAAAAAAAAAACTTTGCTAAAGAAATCTCTTCCATGTTTCCTAAATCCCCTCCACAAAAAAAGGGAAAAAAGCAAATACTTCTTACTTTCCTCTTTCTCCTCCTCCTCCTCCTCCTCCTCCTCTTCCTTCTTAATATTTGTATTACTGCAATTTTTTCACGAAATGGTAATTATCAATAAAGGTAACTTGAAGAACAAATTTGGTGTTAAGGGACTGGTAGGAACAAGAATTTTAACAACTGAGTGAGAAGTCAAAGTAGGATGGTGAGGAAGGTTCTTCATTCATTAAAAAAATAACCAAAATATTAATAACATATTTAGTATGTACACCAAGGGTTGGAGAAAAACAAGTGGGTAGGCTGTAGGTTGGGACAGGTGTGGCAATCAAACTGATGAGACATTAAATTACATTTAGATGTTGAAGAAAGGTTGGAACATGAATTAACTAAAAGAAGCTTGAAGGAGAGGTAGGGAAAAGAAAGGTTACCAAGGAAACAAACACATACATATTTGGATAATATAAGCTGACTGGTCCTGGTTTAAAAAAAAGGTTTAGGATCACTGGTATTAGAAGACAAAACTGAAAGCTCAATTATAGACACTTGCAATTAGAAAAGATTTAAGAATCACCCAAGTGACCCATCTTCCTAATGAAGAATGATATAGCTTTCTTTCTATCTATCTATCTATCTATCTATCTATCTATCTATCTATCTATCTATCTATCTATATCTCTCTCAGTTTTAACATAGGGTCTTACTAAGTTGCTGAGAGTCTGAGTTGTTGAGACTGGCTTCAAACTTGCAATCCTCCCATCTCAAACAAGGTGTTGGGATTACAGGCATGGTGCCTAGCTAAGAATGACATCCCTGACAAATGGATAAGGCCATTCAGTTGGTAATAGCACTGAGGTAGCCACTTTATTATTGTACTCTTCTAAATGTTGAAAATTATTTGTTCTAATATTAACTGTATAGAAACATGCCTCCTTTAACATCTCCCTACAAGTCCTGGTTCTGACTTCTGATGTACCCAGCAAAACTCTGTGTTCTCTTATTGGGACAGTTTTTCAAATATCTTAGTTATGTGAGGCCTTGAACAAATTATTTTCTGAGGATCAACTTTCTCATCTCTAAAACAGAGGTGTACAGAAACTAATTGTCTCCTGATAGGTGCTGTCCCTTCCATTTATTGTAATTAGATTTTTTCTAGGTATATGGAACCCAGCAATGATTACATTTTTTTATCCTTCCAGACAATTGAATTTGACATTCTGCTTATGTTCTGGTCAATGGACTGTGAGCAAAAGGGACCTTCTCATCCCCTTTCCTCATTCCCAAAGGTTGGGACTGGAATTTGGATGTAGGGTGAGCCAAGTAAATCCCTGTGGATGAGCACAATACCCTGAAAACAAGATACGAAAGACCAGGCCCCTGACAACTTGACAAGACAGAACTACCATTCCAGTTTGGACTTTATATAAGAGAGAAATAAACTTCTATTTAGTTTAAGCTTCTTGTTACTTTTTAAAAATAAATGTGTTATGACACAAGAACATATAGTCCAAATTTTTTGGTCTCCTCTAATCTGTGGTCACCTGAAATTTTGGTTCAGGACCTAAGCTCGCTTTTTAATACTCAAACTTTTTTTTTGAAGTATTTATTTTTTAGTTGTAAATGGACACAGTATCTTTGTTTATTTTATGTGGTCCTGAGGACTGAGCCCAGGGCCTCACATGTGCTAGGCAAGAGCTCTACCACTGAGCCACAACCCCAGCCCTTAATACTCAAACTATAAGGAAGAAAAGAAGTACCTTACAATTGCACCATGGCATGGCACATGTAACTTAGGGAACATAACACATAGAGTCATATTGGGGAAAAAGAGCACAGGGTCTCCACCACCACTCCACTCAGAGAGCTCAAGCCTCCAGTCACCATGAAATGGGAGACACCAATTTTAATTTATTCAGTTACTTTGTTCTAAGTTTCCTGGTAAATATTAAAACATGCACATCTTGCTACACAGGTATAATTCTAGAATTTAAAGATATGTATTGTCATGCAATATTATTCTTTAAAAATAATCCAACAACTTCATTGTACATTTATGTATAATTCTGACAGAGATATGCAAATACTACTGCATTTATTTTTTTGGTTTTTGGGGTATTTCTCATTATTTTCAAGGGTAACTTTGACAATTCATGATTCTTGTATGTTGTGTATGTGGGGGGGGGATGAACTGGGGATAAAACCCAGGCCTTCATGCTGATGAGACAAGTATTCTACTACTGAGTTACAACCCAACAATTTATGATTTTTTTCTTGACTCTATAACCTATGACAATTACAACTTAACTATAAGGAAGAAATACAGGAAGTAAACAACTAAAATGTACTTCAGATGATATCACATCCTGAAAACTTCATGTATAAAATTGGTTTTAGAGGTCACCTAAATCAAGAAGAGTCTGTATCAGTCAGGATAGGGTCCATTGTACTTAAGTTAATATGCAACCCCCAAATTCTAATGGTTCAAAAAACATCCAAGGGTTTGTTTCTGTTCATGTTAATAATGTCTAGTGGAGGTCACCTGAGGTTCTGAACCATACCATATTCATTTAGTGTCCAGGTTGACCACACATGGACAGCTGTTTGTAGTAAAGGAAAAGAGACACAGCAAACTGCATCATTTCTCTTAAACCTTCTGCCTAGAAATGGCAGATATCACTTTTGCTCACATCTCATTGGTGAGAGAAAGTCATATGATCATTTCTGAGTTCCACAGGTATTTAATCTACTGCAGAGAGAGGGGAACAGAATACTTAGCCAACTTGCAAAGATTCTGGGATGGGGTAGTAACTCAGTGATAGAGCACTCGACTCACATGTGTGAGGTACTGGGTTCAATCCTTGGCACCACATAAAAATAAATACATACAAAAACATTGTGTCCATTTACAACTAAAAAAGTATTTTAAAAAAACTTCCAAATATTCTCTCTTCAACATTTCCCAAAACAGTTATTCAGTCAGTGCTTAGGAATCCACCATCCTCTTAAAGAAACCCATTCATGTCCAGTCAATAAAAATCATTGGGACGTGTTCTTTAGGTTGATTATAAATCTACTCCCCTGGAGCTCCAACCTATTGGTCCTCATTTTGTGTTCTTGTGACAGTAAGGTCAGATCTACTTCTTTTCTTTTTCTTTTTTTTTAACTTTATTTTATTTTATTTATATGTGGTGCTGAGGATCAAACCCCAGGCCTTACATGTGGGAGGTGAGAGCTCTACCACTGAGCCATAACCCCAGCCCCAGATCTACTTCTTTTCTATGAGACAGTTCCTTAACTATCTAGCACTTCAATTATTTCTCATGTAATAGGATGAATAGACTTTTCTGAATATTTTCCTTTTTCTAAACACTTATTCTGATAATTTTCTTAACATTAAAAAATTTAAAAATGTATTATGACATATCTGCTAATCCAAAAAGGGTAGCAATGATTTTTTACTTCTGTTAAACGGGTTTTGTAAGAATTGGGTAAAATTAGGAATGTAAAATATACATGCATATAAATGCATATATAGTATATATATAAGCTAGACTATACATGTATATTTTATTTTATATACTATATAAGCATATATATATTTGTGTGTATGTTTGTCTCTCTCTCTCTCTCTCTCTCTATATATATATATATATATATATATATGTGTGTGTGTGTGTGTGTGTGTGTGTGTGTGTGTGTGTGTGTGTATACATATTCAATTCTCAGCATTTGAAGACCTTCATCTCTCCCCCATTCTCTTATACTGAGGAACTGAATTCAGTGTATATTACCACTGAGCCACATTCTAGCCCTTTTTAAAATTTTGGGTCCTCTCCAAGTTGCCCAAACTTGTTTTGAATTTCAGATTCCCCTGCTTTGTGTGCATGGTTTAATTATATAATGGTGAATATTAACTTAGTGGCATAAAATGGCATTAGCAAAAGTTTTACAAGGCATGAATACCTAGTAATGAGACAGAATCCTGCAGACTTAGAACCAGAAAGCTTGGAAAATAGAGTATATGCATCAGTATTATGTTTTTTTTTTTTATCTTTTATATATGACTATCTTGAGGCAAATGTAAATGGTCCAAGTCTACTAACCCATTTAGTGGTATCACATATTGGAAACAATTTCCTATAACTAACATTCAGGAAAAATCATACTACATAGATTTATGTATTGGTTTTCTAAAGTATAAAGCTGAGAAAGCCAACAACCCAAACTTAAGCAGCATTAAAGTATGGTGATTAAAAATAAACCCTGGAGCCTGCCTGCCTCCTGGCTCTGCACTTACTAGCTGACTTTTCAACAATTCTTTGTGTTTCTATTTCTTCAGGTATAAAATGAGAGTAATAACAACAATGGCAATAATAGCAATAGTAATGAGAAAATATTAGTACTTCCTCATAGGATTATTTTGAACATTAACATAAAGACTTAAAAATATATTAGGAGTTGGTGGAGTTTAGCGCAGCCTGCTGGGTACTGCGGGCGGGCAGTGCGCAGGCAGGCTGCCAGTGCCAGCGCCGCCTTTGGGTGGCCAGTGCCCAATCCCACGGCATGGCGCCCAGAACCGGCCGGGATGCACACTGTAGACCAGGCAGGGAACAGGCTTGACACTGCTGCCCCCAGAGGTGGCTTTGGGATGGCAGTGGGGACCCCGGCTGGAGCCAAGAGCATGGCCTCGGTGTTCATGTGCTGCATGGAGGACCTGTTGTTAACCAGCAGCCCCTTCCTATGGAACCTGACAGTGTCCATGCTGTGGAGATGGTCTACGGAGCCGCGGCGGTGGGCTTACCACTAGGTTCTGCGGACTTGTGCGGGCTGCGGAAGTATACCAGATGACAGAGGACAGGCACTACAGGTGCAGCTCCTTGATGACAGAAGGCTGGAGCTGCTGGTTCAGCCCAAAGTTCTGTCAAAAATGCTGCTGGACCTTGTGGCTTCACATTTCAACCTGAAACAAAAAGAGTGCTTTGGAATAATGTTCATAGATGACACTGATCAGCAGAACTGACTGCAGTTGGACCACGAGTTCTGGACCATGATCTGCCCAAAAAGCCGGGCCCAGCCGCCTTGCATCTTGCCATCAGGTTCCGCACAACCGACACACGGCTCTGGGGCATGGACCAGAGTAAGACGAACACAGAGAGCAGAACAGCTGGCCTCAGCACCAAGCCTGGGATTCACATGACTCTTCCCAGCTCCATATTAGTGACTTTGACCTTCAGTAGGAACCAAGATCAACGTGTTGGCCACCTAAATCCAAGTGCCTATTCAAGGTAAGCTCGCCAAAATAACTCCAGTGCCTGCTTTCTGACCCCTGTGTCCAGATCTCTGGCTGACAGCCTGAATGCTGTCTCCATCATGTCCCACTGAAGGGTGGTCAGGTAAGCCATCAGGAAAAAGAGAAGATGCTCATGGGAGAAGCCGGAAATGTGACAGCAAAGCCTCTGGAAGCAGCTGCTTTTTCCCAGAAAGCATCCTTTGTGAAGCTGTTTGAAGTTTAACTCCAAAACCTACTCCAATTCAACACCACTGAGTTCATTCCAAAGCTGAAAATTTAACCCTGGGCATCAACTGAACAAAATCCTGGAGAAATTTCCACCAGTGCATGTGTAGAAAGCAAACAGTGTGTTTTCAAAAAGGGTTCAAACAAGCCTTTATTCTGTGAGTCTGGGATTGTCCATTGGCTTCCATGAAAGAGCCCTGGGCACTGCATGTTTGGTTCATGGTCCATCTGATAGGGGTACCTGGAGCCCATCTCCCCAAGAATCCTGTGAGGTTTCCATGAACACCCCCTAAACAGGCACTAGTTCCAGTGACCCCTGAAGCAGAGGTGGCTGGTAGACTCAGACAACAGGTAATCGGATTCCCAGGAAGAAGCAGGCACAAGAACAGGTAACTGAGAGTTGGGGGATAAGATAGGGAATGCTTGCCTGAACCCCAAGAGTTGGGATGAAATGTCAGAATCCAGCTGAATGCAGAACCACATTCCAAGGGGGATGAGCCACGAATCAACTAGTGCTGAGCCATACGTGTTCCTGGTCTTTTGAAAACCAGCAAGAGATCAGACAGGCGCTCTGCTTGTTATGTCCTTCCTAACTTGGTCACCTAGTGTGCTTGGCCCACTTGTCCCCTCTCTGTGGATGCATCTGATGGATTTCAGCTGGGCAGCAAGGTCCCTCTAGACCCATAAGCTGGGTTGACTACATCCATCTCCCTGGCCCCACAGCACTGTGTGCACCTGACATTTCACTAAGGTGGTGACTGCAGGAAGGCTCCAGATGTAAACTCAGAGGTCTGACAGACTCCAGTTTGAGTCACAGCTCCATCACTGCCTAGCTGTGTGGCATGGAGAAGTTGACCTGACATCTCTGTACCCCAGCTTTCTCATGTAGAGCCCATAATTTCCTTTCTACCACATCTGCTTTTGCTGACAATTAAAGGACGAGACCCCTGAAAAGCACTTGGTTGCTCCAGCACGTAGATACCCTCTGTTAACTATGTTCTTTGCTCATCAACAGCCACTTCTTGTGACTAACATAAACACAACTTAAAGAAAACTAAACTGATCAGGACTTGGAAAAGATGAAAAGATGAGATTAGCAGAAAGAAGTGGTCGATTCCACTGGGGTGCTGCTGGCCGAACAAACAGACTCTATCCTCTCTGACCCCTGGTCATTCTGTTAGTATCCCACCATGAGAGAGTCTGGACTGGCTCGGCAGGCCAGCTAGGAGGTGTGATTAGCAGGTTTGTGCTCTTCTGCCCTACACAGGCCCCAGGGCAGCCTAATGTCACATGCATCCAGCGAGTCCTGCGGCCTCTGCACCTGTTACCTGCAGGCCAGAGCAGCCTGACTGAGTCAACTTCACAGTCCCAGAAGGAAGGGACTTAAAAATGAAGAATTGGAGATAGAGAAAATATGCACGAGAAAATCCATGGACCTTGTAGTATTGGTCTGACCCTTCTCTGTTAGAGATCTGTGAAGTTTCTGCTGGAGGACAGCATGTACCTAGGTGTCTCCTCACTCTCCGAACATCTACTGTACTTTGTGACCTTTTGTCTTGGGGAAAGTATGTCTGTCTTCCCTATGAGGACAGTGTGACATAGCTGGATATGTTTTTGAGCCTAACAGACAATAATTTAGTTAACCACTTTGCAAGAGAAGCTGATCATTTGCATTAGACATTTTCTCTAATTCTTTGTTCTTCAGTTATAAAATGGGAACTAAATTAGGTGGAGGATTCCTGTTCTATGCCTACCTCATAGAAGGCTCCAGAGAAAAGTCTGCTGTTTAATTCTCAGTATCGCTGTCATCATTACTAGAGATTCCTAACACCCTTCTCAATGTCTGGTGCCTACTAGGTATTCAGAAGGTGTTTAATGAATGAGAAATTTGTACTTTTATACATACACATGATCTTATACATATAATTTAATTGAAAAAATATATATATATTAGGAAAATGCTAAAATAAGTGTTAACTACTAGTAGATCACAGCTATTATAATAAAGTGAATTGATGATTTTATTTCCAGTGAGGATATAAAGAGTTCTTCTTACATCTTTATTTATATTAATACATAATTGACCAAAAAATATGCACTCAATTATATGTTTATTTCATAATGTGTTATTACATGGTGTATAATAATGTTTTGATATATGTGTACATTGTGAAATGGTTCAATTAAGTTAATAATTTTACCAATTCACTTGTTTGTTGTTCTCAGAACATTTATCATCCACTCTCAGCAATTTCTAAATGTACATTAACTCTAATAATTATGATATATAATATATCTCTGGGACTTATTCATTCTAACAGAATTTAGAAATTCCCCATACCTTCCACCCCTATGCTCTTGAGACCACCATTCTATTCTCTGCTTTTACAAGTTGGCCTTTTTTACGTTACACATGTACACTTTCTATGCCT
The DNA here is from genome assembly GCF_052094955.1 of Ictidomys tridecemlineatus. Classification (NCBI taxonomy): domain Eukaryota; kingdom Metazoa; phylum Chordata; class Mammalia; order Rodentia; family Sciuridae; genus Ictidomys; species Ictidomys tridecemlineatus. The sequence continues at coordinate 92,034,349 of NC_135487.1, forward strand.
GGCTTATTTCATTTAGCATAATGTCCTCCAGGTTCATCCACCTTGTCACAAATGAAAGGATTTATTTTTTTTTAAAGACTGAATATTATTTCATTGGATATACTACATTTTAAAAATCCATTCATCTGTTACAGACAGGTTATTTCAGTGTCTTGGCTATTGTGAATAATGTTGCAATGAATGTGGGAGTGCAGACTTCTCTTCAGCATAATGATTTAAATGCCTTTATATATATACCCAGAAGGGCCATTGCTGGAGCCAGGGTGTAAACAGTTATCTGTCATATGGTCAAAGAGCATTTTCTAATATTGGTTACTTTTGATATTTAATATTTATTAGTTTTTTTCATCATCAAAACTCAATTGATTTAATGCAAATGGTGAACTGGCAGTATATGTCAAATGTTTTAAAAACATGCATGCATTACTAGATATTTCCATTTCTTAGTGTTAATCCTAAATAATCATGCAAAAAATTGGGCCATATGGATGTTTATGATGATTTATTTATAAAAACATTAATTACAAAGGAAAAAAAGAGCTGGGGATATGGCCCAGAGGTAGATGTCCAATACCCAGCATCTCAAAATAACAACAAGAACCTGACTGCTACAAAAGGTTTGTACAATAAATTCTGAAAATTAATAAAATAGAATGATATGCATCTATTTAAAACATTTTCATTTTTATTACCACATTATAATTATACATAATAGTGGAGTTCATTCTGATACAATCATACATTACTGGAATGCAATTTGCTCCATTTCAGTCCCAGATACTTTCTCTTTCCCTCCCTTCTTGCCTGGCTCTATTCCCTTCTTCTGCTCTGCTGATCTTCCTTCTATGTATTTATTGTTTTTTAAATTGGTGCTTTATAGGTGCACATAAAGGTGGAATTCATCATGGTACAATCATATATGTACAGATCATAAATTTGGTCGATTTATTGTGCATCCTCCCTTTTTCAGTCCCTCCTCCTTCCCTTCAATCCTCCTCTTTTACTACTTTGGTCTCCCTTTTATTTGCATGGTCCCCTGCCTTTTCCCCCTTATTTTGCTCTAGCTTCAGCATATGAGAAAAAACATTTGCCCTTGGTTTCTGAGTCTCATTTACTTCACAAATGCCATGATTTCATCCCTCTTTATGGCTGAGTAAAATTCCATTATATATATTACATTTTATTTATCCTTTTATCTGCTGATGGGCATCTAGACTGGTTCCATTACTCCACTATTTTGCACTGCACTGATATAAACTTTGGTATGCATGGATCACTATAGTATGCTAATTTTAAAGCACTTTAACATTGAATATTTAATGATATAGATGTCAAAAAATGTATTAATTACATTATGATCTCTTTTTTAAAAAGCTGATGATTGTAGAGGGGGAGTGCATATATGTCTATGTATGTATGTATATGTGGGGATTGATAGAGTTTCCTGAGTCATACACCAAAATATTAGTAATAGTGTTTATTTCTGGATTGTTCATTTGCGTGCAATTTTTGTTCTTTTCTTTTTGCTTTTCTAAGTTTTGCACATGAGTCTGTATTACTTTTGAAGTATGGAAAATTACTAAAAAGAAATAAACAATGAAGTGAATTAAAATCTTGAAAACAGGGAGGGGGGACCGGGGTAGAAATGATGGTGAAATGAATTAGAAATCATTACCCTAAGTACATGTACATAGACATGATCAGTGTGAAATATTTTGTGTACAATCAATGACTTAAAAAATCGTGCTCCATATATGTATTATGAAATACATTGTATTCTGCCATCATGTTTACCAAATTGGAATAAATAATTTAGTTAAAATAATAAATATTTGTTGTACAAGTTAAGAAAACAATATCTTGAAAATATAAAGACAGTCTTTGACAAAAAAAAAGAGAGAAATCTTTTTAGCTTGTTTACAAAGCAAAAGATCCAATACATAGACATGTTCAATAGCTTCCTGGACACTGCCTGAATTCACATGTGTTTTTGCCACAAACTCATGTGAAATCTGAAAAATTACTTTATCTATTAGCACCCACCCACCCATACACATGAAGAAATAGGGAAAATTGGCCTAAAATATGTAGAAAAATTTCTTCTTTATTTAAACAGAACAATTAAATTTATCCTGACAGTCTTAATAAAACTTCAAAAGTGATTTAAATTTTTACAAAAAAAGAACACTAAAAAGATTTTAAAAATATAATATTTTGTCTAAGAGATATTTGAAAATATTTTATTATGCAAGAATTTGGCTTCAGCTGAATAGACTAATATAATTGTACAAGGCATTCTCCAAATGTTATAATAATTGTGGTTATGTAAAATGTAACTATTTACCCTGACCATTTCAATAACAAGTATAGTTGGATACAGTGGCTCTCCCCTGTAATCCCAATGACTGGTGGCATGAGAGGTTATGGCAGGAGGATCCCAAATTCAAAGTCAGACTCAGCATATAGTGAAGCTCTAAGCAAGTTAAAAAGACCCTGTCTCAAAATAAAACTTAAAAATGGCTGGGGATGAGGCTCAGTGGTTAATCACCCCTGGGTTTAATTCCCAGTACTAAAATTATAATAACAACATCATTCATTACAAATAAATACCTTTTGAGTCTTATTTATTTTTAACCTCTTCACTAAGAAAACATTCCCTGGAGAAAATGGATACTTCAAAAAATTAATTTTCACTAACAGTCACTAAAGGCCAAAACAGTATAAGGAAGACCTAAATGAGAAATAAGCAGGTTTGTATGGCTCCCATAGACTAGAAATTATGAAACACATATACCATATAAATGTGACTTTGACTGCTTATCAGACTCACTGTCACCCCCAATGTATCATGTTATCATGTTATCAACTTAAGTCTTCATATCTTCTAACACCATATTCAATTATCTGAACTTTCTTATTTCTCTCCTGGCATAAAGGGATTTATCACAGCATTTTCATTTATCAATCACTCATATGAGTAACTTGAGTTCAGGATCTCATTAGCTCCTGCCTACATTATTTTAATAGGCTCCTAATTTTTCTCCTCATCGCATCTATTATCACTTAAATTCAAAAGCATAATCCTGCCAGGAAGCTCAAATATCACTTTAATCATACTACAACTCAGTTCAAGAATCCTAGCTTGAATTTTATTCTATGAGCAGTGGAAAGCAAACTATAATGACATTCAAAGGCTTTTTCTAATCTGCTTTTGCTCCACATGAACTCTGTGGAATCAGGATGATCTAGAACTAATTCTATGAGTATCTTGCTCAAGCTGTCTGCCCACCTGACTTTCTTTTCAATGCAAATCCATCCTCCTAGCATGCTCAACTGAAATGCAAATACAATTTGCAGTAACCAATACAGTTGTAAATGAACTCTTTTCCTTTATAACTTCTACAACCCTCACATATTGTCTGACCCATAGACAGGGCAGCAAGTCATACTGTCTCCTACTGACAAATAATTATAATTATTTTTATTAACTTGAGGTAATTTTTTGTTGACCCTTTATTTGTTGTACTTTTCCCGATTCCTAACAGCTAGAAACTGGTAAATGCACAATTAATATTTGGTGAAAAATGAAGTACCTGCATGTTTAGGTTTTATACAAAGCTAAGTGTTTGGTGTGTGTGTGTATGTGTGTGTAAGAGATGAGAATTTTCTATATATCTCCAAGACTTTTCTCTAACAAACAAATATTGTTTCACATTAGTTCATGTAGGGGGATTCCCAAGACCATCCCTGGGTTTGGAGATTCCTCAGGAGAACTCACAGGACTCAGCATATAGTTGTTTCATGGCTATGATTTATTACAGCAACAGGATACTAGGCAGACTCAGGAACAATTTCTTTAGCATCAAATTGTGTCATGTGTTGTCTACTAGGAAAAATCATTAGAGACTCAGTGATGAAGGTTTTTATTAGGTTGGTTACTTTAGCACCCTTTAGTTAATGGACCCAAATACATGACTCTTAGAAGGTGTTTATCAAGAATCACACTTTGTGCAGTCTAGGCACATTGAGCAGCTTTTATCATTTAGATGAAGTTTTATATCAGGTATAGAACTATTTACTACTCAGTTTTCCAGACACTAGCCAAGAACGACCTGGTGAACCTTTCTAAAGACAGCAATTTTGAGTGTGCTTTATTATATCTTTTACATATTATTGATTTCACATATTTATTGGAGAAATGTTATAGTGTTTAATGTTTCTGATTTAAAATGGTCCCACAAATGGATTTTTAGAAATTAAAACCTAGAATGTATTCACAGTTGCATTCCTTGACTGGCATCCACTAGGTAAGAGTTATGCAATTCTGAAATAATTTACTTACCACTGGTATTTCTGAATTTCTTTTTTCCCTTGTAAAATGAGGAATGTTTCTTAAATCAACTTTTTTGTACTTGTCAGGAAAAAGGAATTAACTATAACATCTAAAGCAAGCAGACCTTTTCGAATAAGTTTGTCATCGCCTCTTTAAGTGTCAACTAGATGCCAAAGAACTGTTGGGCACATTTTAGGCACATCAGCTTACTAAATCTTCAAAATCGCCTCAAGTGTCAGTGACTGTTTTAATTTTACAGATTTTTAACTTTGAGAGCCTAAGTAACCACAACCAGATGTACTGTGGTGGAACTGGGATTAGGCTTAAACCCACCTCATTCCAAACTCTTGTTCTTAGCTTTATGCTAACTCTCTCTATCTATCTTCAAAGGCATATACTTCTTATTTTGAATCATTTCCCTCAAATTCTGTTTGTTTGTTTGGCTGTACCAAGCACTATTTTTTTTTCATAAATACATATTTTGTAATGATAAGAACTGAGGAGGAGAGGTGGGGCTTTAGCTCAGTGGCAGAGCACTTACCTAGCCTGTGTGAGGCACTGGGTTCAATCTTTAGCACCACATAAAAATAAACAAAGTCATTCTGTCCATCTACAACTACAAAAATAAATTAAAAAGAAATTGAGGATGAAGGGGAGGGATAAATAAAGAATCAGAGTTTTCTCATTCTCTGCTCAGCCTAAAAGGGAAAAAATAGGAACAAAAAATCAAGCAATATGCTTAACAGTGTTTACCTAGATTAAAGCCAGATTTTAGTTTGAAGAGAAAGGGTGAAGCTTACCACAGCATAGTTTTTCCTTTCCAGCTCTTGCAGAGGACAAATCAAATGATACCCACTGCACTTTAAAACCATTAGGAAGCTGCCTATTTAGAAACTCTTCAGCACAGAACACACTTTCTCCTTTTATCTAAGAATTTTACCTTCTACTGATGGAGACATGTTTAGATCCAACATTAAAAGTCATGGCATCAAACCAGGGGCCCTAGCAATATACTCAGCTCAGCTACCCATCAAGCCCAGCTGCTTCTGAGGCTGAAGCAGGAGGATCACAAGTGGAAGGCCAGCCTGGAAAACCGAGACCATGCCCCAAAATTTTAAAAAGCATGGGGGATCTATAGCTCAGTGGTAGAGTGCTTAACTAGCATGTGTGCAAGGTCGTGGTTTCAAACCCCTGAATTGCAAAAACAAACAAACAAACAAATCCCACAAGCAGACAAAAATATAAATCACTTAGGTACAGCTTGGAGGAAGAAGCAATAAGTTGAAATTGACCAGTTTTCTGAATTTCAAAGAATGGAAAGTATTTGAGATAAAGTGGGGGCAAAGTGTTCTTGGTAAAAGAATTAGGAAAAATAAAGACTCAGAAACAGAGTGTAAACTGTGAGAATTGATAAAACATGTTGCCCATCAGGACTAAGGGGGAAAAACAATGTAAACAGTAGGGGGACTTTGAAGTTTGTCACTTGGACAACTGGGTAGACTGAGTACTGGAAGCAGAAGTAGGACAGGTTGGGAATGGAGAAATAATGGGACTTTATCTGAACTGCTTGAAGGGAGAGAGGGCCACCTTTAGCTCATGCGAAAGGTTAAGATTAAAAATATGCTTTGGGCGATTGTGGTATTTACTGATGGCTGAAGTGCAAAAGGCAGATAAGAATGAGCTGCTCTGAAAAATAGTTAATGGGTAGACAGAGGAGGAGTTGATTGTGAAGGCTTCCAAGAAAGAGGAAAGCCAGAGAAAGAGAAAAATCAAGAATCAGAGATGACCTGGAAGCCAAGAGAGAGTTTTAACCATTCAACATTTGTAGTTACTAAGACCTACTGTGTGCCAGGCTATTATGCTGGGATCTAAATACAAATGAATGGAATAAAACAGAAAAGCAACAGATCAATGGGAGAGAAAGAGAGACAGAGACGCACAGAGAGAGGGAAAAACTCATTCCCTGTCCTAGGAGTCTTTCCTTGTTCTAGATCTTACAGTCTTGGAGGACCCAGGTAAGTAGGCAGTCGTAGAACAATGTAACAGTGAATACTCTCTGTGTATAATGGTACTTAAAGACTGCAGAGGGAGAGTATTTGCCGCAGTCTGGCTGGGCACAAATAACCGAGCTGCTACAAAGCACTTGTATGTTCAAACAGAAAACTTTATTGCCCAAACTCCACCAGCACTCCAGGCACCCTCCAAGGAACTCTCTCCCACTCCACCAAACTGAGCACACTCACTTTTGATCAACAGGTTATTGAACTCAGGACATTCAGGGCACTCGACTACTAAGCCACATCCCCACCCCTATTTTATATTTTATTTAGAGACAGGGTCTCAGTGAGTTGCTAAGCACCTCACAATTGCTGAGGCTAGCTTTGAAGTCACAATTCTCCTGTCTCAGCCTCCCAAACTGCTGGGATTAGAGGCATGCAGCACCATGCCCAGCTGGTGTTAAGTTTCTTGAGTTATTTATATATCCTGGAGATTACTGCTCTATCTGAGGTGCAGGTAGCAAAGATTTTTCCCCCATTCTGTAGGCTCTCTTTTCACATTCTTGCTTCCTTTTATGTGACTCATTTACTTCCAAATATGGAAGCTTACACTTCTAGGTCCTCTTGTAGATAGGACCATGTGAATAATTCTAGCCAATTATACCTGAGAAAAAGTAATGTGTCACTTCCAGGATGACACCATCACAAGCTGTGAGCACTCTCTAGACTGTCTCTTCTGTGCCACAAAAGTCATGGAAGAGACCTGTGGTAACCTAGTAGCTACAAAGTTGAAGCATCTTAGATTGTAAGAACATGGAGAGCAACTGTCCACATCTGCAGTAAAAATTTTGGTGTGAGAAAGAAACTTTTACTGCATTAGGCATATCCTGCCTGAAGGAGCGTGTCCGCTCTACCCTGGCTAAGGCAGTATAGGAATTACCACCATTCCCTGGTGGCAGGTGTCTCCCGAGTGGAGGTGCTAGTTGCCTCTACCCTGGCTGCTGGGGTATATGAGCTCCACCTGACACCCAGGTGGGAGGGGACTTTTGCCTGGAAGAAGGAGTCTCCTCTAACCTGGCTACAGCTGTTAAGGAGCTCTACATGACACAGACTTTGGAGAGGTCTCCAGCCTAGAAGGGTGACTTCCCCCTACCCTGGCTGCAGGGGTTTACCAGCTTTCCCAGAGAACCAGACCAGAGGGGTATCCTGCTTGGAGGGACGAGTCTCCTCTATTCTGGCTGCTTTGGTATAGGAGCTGCCCCCCCAACCAAGATGGGATGTGTCTCCCACTGAAAGGGGTGAGTTTCCTCCACTTTTGCTCTGTAGATAATAAGCTTCCCCACACTCCCAAGGGAGAGTGATCTTTTGCCTTGAGGGGCAATTTTATTCTACAATGGCTGCAGCAGAATAAGAGATCCACCTGGCAACCTGATGAAAGTGTTCTCCTGCCTGGAGGGGCGAGTCCCAGCTATCCTGGCTTCAGATGTATACCTGCCTCCCCCAACACCCAGGTGAGAGAGGTCTCCCACTTGGAAGGGTGAGTCCCCTCTACCCTGGCTAAGGCTGAAAAAAAGCTCGCCCTGGCACCTAGATGGGAGGGGTCTCTCACCTGGAGGAGTGTGTCCACTCTACCGTGGTTGCAGGGGTGTAAGAGCTCCCCCTGACACCCAGGTGGGAGGTGTCTCCTCCTGGAACAATGAGTAGCCCCTCTACCCTGGCTGTGGCCTTATACTGGCTTTCTCAGACACCCTTGTGGGAGGGGTCTTCCATCTGGAGGGACAAGTCTTCAGTACCTTGGCTAAGGTGGTATACAAGCGCCCTCCTACAAACAAGTAAAAGTGGTCTTCGGCATGAACAGGTGAGTCCCCTCTACCCTAGCTTTTACATTATACAAGCTCCCCTGACACCCAGATGAAAGCAGTCTCCTGTATGGAGGGGGAGAGTTTCCTCTACCCTGCCTGCAGTGGTATAGGAGCTCCCCAGCCCCCCAGCTGGAAGGGGTCTCTCTCCTGAAGGGGAAAGTGCCCTCTACCATGACTGCGGTGGTATAAGATCTCCCCCTGATACCCAGGTGGGAGTGGTCTCCTGCCTTGAGGAGCAAGTCCCCACTACTCTGGCTGCAGGGGTATAAAAGCTTCACCCCCCCACACACAGGTGGATGGGATCTCCCACCCGAAGGGGAGATTCCCCTCTATGCTGGTTGCTGTGTATAGGAGTTCCCCTGACAACAGGTGTCAAGGGTCTTCATCCTGGAGGGTAGAGTCCCCTGTACCCTGCCTGTGGCTGTATAGGTGCTTCCTCAGACACCCAAGTGGAAGGAGTCTCATGCCTGGAAGGGCAAGTCACCTCTACCCTGGCTGAGGCAGTATAAGAGCTTCCCTGACACCCTTGTGGGAGGGGTCTCCTGCCTGAAGGGACGAGTCCACTCTACTCCTGCTGTGGCAGTGTACAAGCTACCCTGACATACAAGCTACCCTGACATACAGGTAGAAGGGGTCTCTGGCCTTGACAGGGGAGTCCCCTGTATCCTGGCTGCTTGGGTATACAAGCTCACCCCACACATACAGGTAGAAGGGGTCTCCCACCTGGAAGGGTGAGAGTCCACTCTATTTTGGCTGGTACCATATAAGGGATTCCAGGACACCCAGGTGAAAGAAGTCTCCAGCCTGGCGGGGCCAGTGTACTCTACCCTGGCTGCAGTGGTATATGAGCTCCCCTCTACACCCAAGTTGGAGGGGTCTTTGCCTGGAGAGGCAAATCCCCTCTAAACTGGCTGCAGTGGTATACAAGATTCCTGCAACTCAGGTGGGAGAGGTCTCCCCCCTGGGGGCATGCATCCCCTCTACCTTGGTTGGGGCAGTTTATTAGCTCCTCTGACACCCATTTGGGAGGAGTCTCTGACCTGGAAAGGAAAGTCCTCTCTACCCTCATTGCACAGGTATATGAGTTTCCCCAGACACCCAGGTGAAAGGGGTCTCCTGCCTGGAGTGGCGAGTGCCTGCTACCCTGGCTGCAGCTGTACACAAGCCCCCTACCACCACCACTGGGCACCCAGGTGGAAGGATTCTCATGACTGTAGGGGTGAGTCCCCTCTACATGGGCTGAAGCAGAATACAAGCTAGCCTGGAAACAAAGGTGGAAGGGCATCTCTTGCCTAAAGGAGCAAGTCTGCTTTACCCAGGCTGCAGAGTTATAAGAGCTCCCACAGACAACCTAGCTTCCTCTTTGCTTCATAATCACTTAGGGATCCAGGCTAATAGAGGCACTGTCCTCCAATATGTTATATCCTATGTTTCCCTTGATGTCAAAATCTGACCAGAAGATGCCAGAAATGAAGAGGATAAAATAAGGGCAGTCTCTATGGACCAGGCCTCATCACGTCTGTTCACATTGCACATTAATTTAAATGATATTTAAATAAAAGAGGAGTGTGCATCTTCTAGGAAGTGTTGTTGAAAGGAGGCAGCATACTTTTCTTCCAACTATCTTGTCGCTGACTAAAATTGAGAAATGATGGCTGGAGCACAAGCAGCTATCTTCAACCATCTGGTCAAAAACACACATTAAAGAGGAAGGCATAACAATGCATGAGTTCCTGAGAGTCAAGGAGAACCCATTGCAGAGCTCCAGGCAATTTACCTACTGTCTTTAAGGAAACAATGAGCTCCTGTCATATTTAAGCCACTGTCTTTTTTGAGTTTTATTTGCAGTTGAATCAACTTAACTTACAAGGTATTCTCTAATTGTTTGGTATGGCTATTTTCTCTTCTGCCCACATCCACCCTCTTTGTACTGGTGCCTTCTGCTTTTTCATTCTCATAGTCCAGAGTACTTTCGGAACTCTCAAATCTTTAGCAGCAAATATTTTTAGCAAATATTTTACATCTCTATTATTTCACCTGAGAAAGAAAAAAACTCAAAATTGGTTTATAAATTCAGATTATTTAAAGAAATATTTTTTGACACCCACTAATGTCAGGTCCCAGACTGGATACAAAACATATAAACACAATTAGCAAAACTACCCCTGCATTTAAAGAACTTGTATTATGGTACATTAGGTACCCCTTCTAATTCAACTCCACCTTCCTGTTTGAAAAAATTGAAAAGCTAAAAATGACATTTCTCAGAATCCCTTCCCACTTAAGTTCTAGTTACAAATCAGGTCTGCAAAAGAGATATGGTTAGAAAATAATGTACAAGTAAATGAAGGTTACCTTCCTGCATTTACAGGTCACTTGTGAAGTGTGATGACATGTATGTGACATTCACATTCCCCTTGTGGTCTTCATGGTGTGAGAGTCAGTGCTGACAGCAGCAATAGCAGTGTCTAATCCTAGGTACATTCTAGTCAGAATAAGTCAGGCTTATTAGTAACAAATGATGAAGGAGGGGGTTGTGGCTCAGTGGTAGAGCAATCCTCTAGCACTTGCAAAGCCCTGGGTTCAATCCTCAGCACCCCATAATGATAAATAAATAAATAAAATAAATATATTGTGTTTAACTACAATTAAAAATTTAAAATAAAATGTTTTAAAAAATAAGAAATTATTTCCAAAATCGCAGGCCTAATGTACCTTTTGACTCTAGGTTAATTTGTGCTGTGAGTGAGTACACAACTGTAGGATGTCATAACAAACAGGACCCGATTTGAAAGGGTGGCAGGGTCAGAAAGTTGACTGGCTTTCACTCCTTGGCTACTGAAAGATGCAGAGTCCTTTGTGCACCTGTATCCAAAGACTCGACAGCCCCTTCTGGAACACTGTCCAATTTTACCTCCACAATTTAGAAACCCAGAAACCATGCTATTCTAGAGAAATGAGTGAACTTTATCAAAGCTAACTCAGAGAGCTGGGGACATTTCTTAGTGGTGGAGCACTTGCTAGCATGTGGAAGGGCCTGGGTTGCATCCATGGCATCACAGAGATAAGTAAACAAATAAATAAATCCAAAAATGATGTGACCACATTGGGAAGGTTTAATTGGAATAGAGCTGTCTATGTTTTAGAAATATTCAAAAAGAAAGAACCACAACCCACATGAAAACAATGGAATGCATTCTTTAATTGGTCTGGACAGGTGGATCAAATTGATGTCCTGAAAGATTCTCTTCCAAAAACAACTGGAAAAGCTGGCTTGGTGGTGCTCAGTTGTAGTTCCAGCAGTTCAGGAGGTGAGGCAGGAGGATGGTGAGTTCAAAGCAAGCCTCAGCAACTAAGTGAGGTTGTAGGCAAGTTTGTGAGACCCTGTTTGAAAATTCTACCTGGGGATGGGGCTCACTGCTGTGGCACCCTTGGGGGCACTACCTGGTTTCCAAAACAATAACAAACAAGTATGAAAAGCCAGTTGCAGTGGTACATGCCTGGGATCCCAACTACTCAAGAAGCTTTATGATTTAATTCATTCTCCCAAATTTACTATCTGGGGAAAGAACCATTCTTATTTTTTTCAGTCCCTTGAGATGCAATATTGGGCCATTTATTCCAGATCTATTTTCCTAATGAAGCTATTTCTTGCTGAGGACTTTCCAGTTTGAATTGTTTTTGCTGTATCCCCAGGTTTGAAAATCTTGTGTGGCCCTTTTCATTGGTCTGCAGGCATTTTACACTTTCTTTTTTATTAATTTTTTTATTTTTATTTCTTACATACATGACAATGTTTTGATTTCTTCAATGACCCATTGGTTGTTGGGGAACTCCCTGAAGAAGTCCCATGCTTTGTAACTGTCCAGATGTTCCCCGTGCTATGGATTCCATTCTTATTAAATTTATGGAAATTTAATTTGAGAATAAATGGACAATGTGTTGTGTGCTTTTGAGAAGGATGTTTGCTCTGCAGTGGTTGGGTGGGATGGTCGGTAAATGTCTACTGCATACAGAGATGATCTGTCCAATACTGAAAAGAGGAGTTGACTGTGCTGGGCATGATGCTCAAAAAGTAGCATGCTTTCCTGGCATGCATGTGGACCCGATTCTATTCTTAGCACCACATACAAACAAAGATTGTATCCGCCAGAAAATCTAAATAATAAATATTAAAATTCTCTCTCTCTCATATCTCTCTTTCTCTTTCTCTCTCTCTCTCTCTTTCTCTCTCTCTCTCTTTCTCAAAAAAAAGAGGGGGAGTAGAAGACCCCACTATTCTTTCTGTGTTGTAGTCGACTTCTTTTACATTCCAGTAATATCTGTTCTCACATGTGGGTGCTCGGGTGTCAGGCACATGTATGTGTACAAGTGCTGTCTCATGTTGCTGAATTGACCCCTTTATCATGGTGTGATCACCTTGTCTCTTTTTATTGTGTTTTAATCTGTAGTCTATTTTATGTGACAGGAGTCTAGCTATTCCTGCTCTAGGTTGGTTTTCTTCCTGTGGAATATCTCTTCCATCCCGTGACTGTCACTCTGTGTTTGTCCTGAGGTGAAGTGACTTTCTTGTAGACAGCAGGTGACTGAGTCCATTAAAAACAAACAAAAAATAATCCATTCAGTTTCTTTACATTTTAAAATTAGGGAGTTTATTCCCTTTACATTCAAGTTTTTTTTTATTGAAAAATACAGAATTATTTCTGACTTGTCTTATTTGCTTTTAGTTTCTTTTTCTGATTTTTCTTTAGATCTATTTTTCTGTTTTCCTCCCTTCCTCTCTAGTCTGTTTCTGTGGGTTGCTGATTTTTTCTGGGGTAAGTTTGGATTTCCTTCTTTGTCATTTGTGAACATGCTGTCATTTTTTTTCCCTTTGGGCTTCCTCTGAGATTTAGCAAATTTTTACATTTACCAAAGAGCATTTTCAGCTGAACAGAACCTCCCTCTGCTCTGATACAAGTACTGTGGATTCCGTCTTTTTTCTTGTAACTTCTGCTTTGCTTGCCTTAGTTTACTTCTCCTGGTTTCCTGCATTCCTTAAAATCTTTCTGTAGCCATGCTTAACACTCACCATTTTGTTGTTAACTTTCTTACTAGTTATTTGAAAGTTTAAATATCCCTGTTATGTAAGCCAGGCACACTGCTGTATGGATGTAATCCCTCAAGAAACTGAGAAAGGAGGATTGCAAATTGAAAGCTACCCTCAGCAACTTAGCAAGGGATTAAACAATTTAGTGAGATCTTGTCTCAAAATAAAATATAAAAAGGGCTGACTTCCCATTAGATCCAACACCTTCAAGAGCCCGTACTCTTACCTGTGGCCTGAACTGGAAGATATGCTGTGTTCCTTTCCTGCAGAAAGCTGCCTGTGAGATACACCAGGAAACCACATGGCACAGAAACAATTTTGAAATGCAAAGGCAGGCCAGTTCTGAGATCTTAAGAGTTTTGCTTCAACACTGGAAGGAGAGAGTAAGTGTGTGTTTTTATTTTTCTATGGGGGATACACAAAGGTTTTTCCATAGAATATAATTCACCAAATAAAGCAATGGGTAGGCTGTCCAAGCCCGACAGGTAACACCCAAACCCAGAGCTACAGAGCAGTCTGTACACCTCCATCATGTTCCCCTGCTCTGATTTCTCAAAAACTCCGGTGAGGGAGGCCAGCAGGACTCTTCAGGGGTAATAGAATATGTTAGGGATATTGCATACACACATATAAAAATAGGTAATAAGTGTTAGTTTTTGCTTGTGGTTGAGGTGTAGTTTAGTTGGCCTCTGAATAAAAGCCCTTCCTGTATCAAGAAATTCCCCACCCAACATGAGAGTCTCCAAGTAAGGCAAGGTCCAGCATCAGTAGATAGGAATGAAAAAGTCAAATGTATTTTTCTGCCTCCTGATGTGGTTTGGGGTTAATGCCTAAGGTGTTACCTGTGCCCCCAATGTGCTATGTCACCTGGCAGCAAGTCCTAATGAGAATGTCTGTGGGTACTTAAAGATTTGGTCCAGGCTAGCTGTAAGCATGGCCTTAACCTAAAAATGGCTTAAACCTGAGTAATTCCAGTTGAAAATGAACCTGCAGGTCCACCAGGCACAGCCTCCAGAGCCCTGTAGTATAAATCAGGCACAGCATGATAAAGACAAGTCTCAGTCCACAACCCAGAGGAAACACAGAGTGTAGTCATACTCATTTGCCTTCACCCTGATGGGAGTCAGAGGTGACAGGTCAGCGCAGAAATTGTCAAACCAGAGGACATGACCTGAGAATGTAAGATGTCACTACAAAACATGGTAATAGCTGAAAGGGACTGAAAAAGTGAGCAGAGCCTTAACATTTAGTAAAATTGATGGAGCAAGTGAACAGACATTTAGCTAGCTGCACTCATGGCCACATCCTGAAGAGCCTGATGAGGTCCTACACTAATATTCCAACTCTTGTCATTATTTGCCTTATCATCTGCATTGTCCTCACTGCTCTCAAACTCTACAGCCACATTTTGACACTGGTTAGAATGGTGACTTCCTCTTAAGACTTTCTCTTCAACCAGCTGTCACATCCAGCCAAAAAGAAGCCTCCATTGGTTCCTGACCTGATCTTTTTGATCTGAATGAGTTAGCATCTGCTGGACTTCAACCCTAAGACTTGAGACTCTAAACATGGAACTTGCACTGAGCATGCAGGGGGAATGTCTGTAATGAGTCTGGCATGATTAAGTGTCTGCTGTGCTCAGAGTTATCTTGGGATTTTTAGGTTTGAATTGATTATGTGTATTACAGTGCCCAACATTAAAGATTATCATTTTCTTGATTAAGATTCTATAAAATGAAGATGTATTGAGTGATTTGAGTGAACAAAGCATTGAAAAATACATTAGTGTGTGAATATGATTTATTTCTCCCCTCCACTGCAGATGTCACACCTTTGCCCATCCCAACACTAGTCTGGTACTTTTGGTCCCTGCCCACTTCCACAGCATTTTCTTAACTTTGCCAATAATCTTGTGGGATTTACAACATGCTTACTGTACATTTTCTCTGCTTAAATGTATTTGGGTTAGATTTTAAAACTAAGAACAATGGTTGTCAGTCATAGTGGCACATGCCTGTAATCCTAGTGGCTTAGGAGGCTCAGATAGGAAGATCATGGTTTCAAAAGAGCCTCAGCAATGGCAAGGCATTAAGCTCATCAGGGAGTTCCTGTCCCTAAAATATATTCACAATTGTGCTGGGCATGTGGCTCAGTGGTCGAGTGCCCCTGAGTTATAACCGTGGTGCCTGCCACAAAACCAATGATTGTTGATGCTGAAAATATGTAGGGTTCAAGTGACCTAGAGAGTAAACACATATTGAAAATTATACTTTCTAGCCCAAGGCTAAGTACAGCCTTCAGTCAATATCCACAGTGAACTGATTCCAGAACCCCCGCCACCTTTGTATACCAAATTCTGCACATGTTCAAGGCCCAGGTATAAATGATGCACTGTTTGAATATAACCTATGCACATCCTCCAGTGTGCTTGAAACCATCTTATGCTTTCATATAACATTTAATACAATGAGAAAATTATATAGCTGTTTAAACTGTGCTGTTTATAGAATAATGACAAGATAAAAGACTCTACACATTCAGCACAGAGAAACTTATTTTCAACCATGTTCAATCCAAGATTGATTGAGTCCAAAGATGCAGACCCTACAGCCTCAGAGCCCAGATGAGAGATGCAATAGCACAGAAGTGTGAACAGGGGCAGAAGCAAACAGAGACATCAGATACAGAAGATTACCAAAGAACCAGGAAGAGTAGCCTTGAGAATTAGAAGCACCACAGCTCTGACATCTACTTGTTGTTGGCATAAAAAGACCTACACCACTAGGGACAACAAGGGCATTTCTGAGAGACAAATAAGACTAGCAAAATGCGCCTGGTAATTTTCATTCAGTGCCTAGGTTTCAATAATGAAGGGAATTGTGTCTCTATTAATTTTTTAATGAAACAGTTCAATGTTTCATCTTACCTCAAAGCAATAAGCTTCAGAAATCAGGAAGTGAACAAATAGGAAAGGCCTAATTGCCCAATATGTTGTATAATTAAACTATTCATTTCCTATTACTTGTATTTAGTGAATTAAAAAAAATTCTAGAACTGTGGCTCACTGGTTTAGTATCCTTGGGTTCTATTCCTAGTAACAAAGGTGTCGGGGGAGAGGAGAAAAAGAAAAAGTGATTTGGGTACTTTGTTCTTTTACTGAATAAAATTTAGAGGTGGGTAGTTTTGAAAAAGGTGGATTGCAGTGGACACAGTTGCACAACCTCTCATTCTTCCAACTCAGGAGCTGAGGCAAGAGGATCGCAAGATCAAAAACATCCTGAGCAAGTTAGGGATAACCACTCTCAAAATAAAAAATTAATAATAACAAAATGTACTATGGATGTGGCTCAGTGTTAAAGTAGCCCTGGATTAAATCCCCAGTCCCTCCACAAAAGGGGGACTTTGGATGCTGTTCACTGTGTAACAGAGGTTTGCTGATGCTTTCATTAAATCCCTTGTGGCTTTAAATCTTACATTTTTTTTCTTTTTTCAATAGCTTCTCCCTAATTCCTTCTCATTATCTTCTTGTCCCTGGTGTTCTTCTTCCTGGTTTCTTCTCTCTAATTTTCTCAGAATCACCTCTAAAAAACAACCTGTTCAGCACCAACCTGTAAGGTATATAAAGAACTCTAAAAGCTATGCACCAAAAAAAAAAAAAAAAAGTAATCCAATCAACAAATGGGCCACGGACCTGAAGAGGCACTTCTCAGAAAAAAATATACAATCAATCAACAAACATTTGTAAAGATTTTCATCATCTCTAGCAATCAGAGAAATGCTATTCAAAACTACTCTAAAATATCATCTCACTCCAATCAGAATGGCAGCTATTATGATGACAAACAACAATAAGTGTTGGCAAGGATGTACGGAAAAAGGCACACTCATATATTGCTAGTGGGACTGCAAATTGGTGCAGCCAATACAGAAAGCAGTATGGAGATTCCTTGGAAATTTGTGAATGGAATTACCATTTGACAAATCTATTACCCTCCTCAGACTATACTCAAAGGATGTAAAAACAGAATTCTACAAGGACACAGCCACATCAATGTTTATAGCAGCACAATTCACAATAGCTGAACTGTGGAGCCAACTTAGATGTCTTTCATTGGATGAATGGATAAAAAATGTGGCATATATACACAATGAAATTTTACTCAGCATTAAAAGAGAATAAAATCATGGCATTTACAGG